>NC_056747.1:1221289857-1221367357 GCF_019279795.1 Protopterus annectens | reverse complement strand
CTACACTGACCCCTCACATTTGGACCTGCTACACCACTCTGGTTAATACATATATATTATTCACTAACTATTTACAAAAAAGATACTTTTAGTGCTGTTTTTACATATAAAAATGGATGGACTGCATTGGGGCTAGAACCATTAACAGCTGCATGCTAACTGAACACACTTACTGGAAAGGCTCACCCAGATTCTGCTACAGTTTGCTGTGAGGGATTTGTTGTGTTTTGTATTACTTTATTGCCTTTTTCTATTTTGTATACTGTGATTTGTTTTCTTTACACTGTGTTTTATTTGCATTCTGCTTTTAACTGCATACTAAAACTTGAAGAGACCTTGTGTCTTGTGAGTCAGACAGAAATTAGAAGAGGTTAATTCTGGAGTCACACATAAGTTACAACAGATCAGCTAAGGTTAATCATCTGTGAACTGAGGGGGTGGAGCTAGGAACTAAACCTTCTATTTAAGGGGTAAAATAAAACATTTCAGAGCTTTACTGGAAAGGCTCGCCTATATTCTGCTACAGTTTGCTGTGAGGGAAAGGTTAGTTTGCTTTTTATTTGTTGTGCTTTTTCTTACGTTATTGCATTTTTCTATTTTGTATATTGTGATTTGTTTTCTTTACACTGTGTTTTACTAGTATTCTGCTTTTAACTGCATACAAAAACTTGAAAAGAGACCGCAGCTCTGTCTCTTGTGAGTCAGACAGAATTTTTTTCCACCCGGTTACTGTTGTGCTCTTAAACACCACTGGCTTTCTAGTTGCCTGCCCCTTATGTTAATTTGACCATATATCTCATTTCCCCTCTGCTTTTACTGGCTGGTGTGAGTAAGCGCAAAATTATCATTTTGTGAAATCATTCCCCTTCAACTATTTGAATTTATTGGCCATCCTACTGTATTCCATAGTACCAGAATAAAAAAGTGACCACCCCCTTTCAATCTAGCTTGCTGTTTTAAGAATAGTGACTCTCCACTAAAACTTTTAGACAGGTAAAACTTATGTTACCTACTTTCACATCTAACTCCTCTAGTGCACACTGCAGTGTTTAGGATAAACCCATTTTTTTCATCTTACATTTAAGCATCTATTGCAAGACCACCAGTTACTGTAGAGCCCACATTCTGCCTCTCCGAAGTCATCTTCGGATTAGTGCTTCTGTTTTCTCCTGGTGAGAGAAGGGGTACAGTTACATTATTTCCTGTGGACTGCTGATCACAAGAAAGCTTAATAACTGCTTTATAGGTAACAGCTTAGAATATGTGCTTATATTCTGATCCTGGTGAAAGTAGGAGCAGAGTGCATTGATTCCTCTTTCTGGTTGAAGAGTGAGTGTCTGTGCTTAACATACCTGATTGGTCTGGTTGCTATTCGAGGCATCTACCAGAAAAAGGCTACAAGCTTGCAGACCCCTGCATCATCTGGGACAAGATTGTGGATCACCAAACAGGCCATTGCCTGCTTCTCTTCTTGGGATTGGTGTTAAAACTAGCTAGTTTTAGTTAAAACTAGCCATTTGTTTAGTTTCAGCACTCAAAACTGTTTCCTTATGCTCAACACTTGCTCAGAACTCGCTGTAAGCACTAAATAAACTACAAATTACTACAGCACTCAACTTTCCTCACTTGTCAAGAGGATAACAGTTTTTAGTACTTAAATTAATAAGCACTATCCAGGCATGTCCATGGGTCAGCTCCTGGTACTTTCTCCTGTCCACCTGATGAATCAGGGCATCTTGGAGCAATGTAGCAATTGCCTCATGTGCACCAACAACCTTCTCCTCCTACCACCCAACACTACAACCTGTGAGAGATGCACTTATATAGCCAAACTGGAAGCCAGGCTCTCTCCAGTCAAGACTGGACTAGACAGTCAAGAGGAGAAAGTTAACACCTGCACCACTCCACACTCAACAAATAGTCCTTCAAAACCCACACTACAAAAACCCACACATAGAAACACAAAGCACACACCCACATTCAAGGAGGCTCTCAATAAAAATCTGCCCAAGCAACAGAGACCTCCCAAGCTGAAACGCAGACAACCACCACCCCCCCAACACTACCCAAATGACACATAGCCCACAAAATCATTGTTCCACTCAACCTCAGCCCATAAGGCAAAACAACGTACAAAAACACTAGTCATAGGTGACTCTATATTCAGGCACATTGATGTCCCACTCACCAGGCTAAACAAGGCAAAAGTTACTGTCAGCTGCCTGTCGGGTGCCAGGATCCACCACATAATGCATGCACTCAGGTCACTCCACAACAAGTACAAATATGACTCTGTCATTGTCCATGTTGGTGTGAATGACCTGAGACATACCTCCCTGGACTACATGAAAAGAGACATGGAGGAGCTCTTGGATCTTGTAGCCCAGGCAGGTATGACCCTAGCCCTGAGTAGCATCCTGCCATCGCCCAGAATGATCCCACATTACAAGGACAAAATGATTGACTTCAACAATTGGCTAAGCTTTTGGTGTCATTCTAAGGGGATCCAGTATCTGTCTGCCTGGGATGACATGGTCGACAGACCATGATGCTTTGCCAGAGATGGCCTGCACCTGTCACCCCTGGGATTCTGGATACTGGCTAGGGCTCTTGCCACCCCACGGTGACTTTTTTAGGGAAGGTTCAAATGCTAAATTCACCACCGTAACAGTTGCAAGCAAGGAAATTATGAGGGTAATGCTAGTCGATGCTAGAAGTCTAAACCTCAAAATGCACTCACTCAAGGTACTCCTTAAAATGGAGAACATCAACATCTGTGCAGTGACAGAGACCTGGTTCAAGGCTCCAGAGAGCACCACTGCATTACCAGGCTATAATTCATACTACACCTTTTGGCCACCTAACCTGGACTGAAACACTAAAGGCAGAGGTGTGTCCATATTCATTAAGGATATCCACACCTCCAGGATAGTTGCTCAACATAATGCATCCGAAATTATCCAAGTGCAACTAACACTGGGCAAGACTCCAGGTTG
Source organism: Protopterus annectens (assembly GCF_019279795.1). NCBI lineage: Eukaryota > Metazoa > Chordata > Ceratodontiformes > Protopteridae > Protopterus > Protopterus annectens. The sequence goes on along the minus strand of NC_056747.1, from coordinate 1,221,364,361 downwards.
TAACTTGTTAGAGATCCCCCACCATGCCCCAAAATTCCCACTCTTCCTTTCTTAAGATACTGGAAAATATTAAGGTACAACTCAATACCTTAATTGTGGGTGATTTCAACTACCCCACCATCAACTGAGAAAAGTACTCATGTACAAACTCATTCGCTCAACATTTTCTAGAATTCATAAATTACAATGCCTTGGATCAGCTTGTCCACACCCCTACCAGGGGCAGCAATATCCTGGACCTGGTCATTACCAATATGGGTAACCGGTGTTCCACACCAGAGGTCAACTCCTCGCTGGCCAGATCTGACCACAAGCTAGTCACCCTAGACATCCATATCCCACCCCCATTAAGGAAACCACCATCAAAAGCTACTCTAAAGCCAACTTCATGGTTCTTAAGACAGAACTGGAAAACTTCATGACACCCATGCAGATGGAAAATAGAGGTACAACTGCTGAATCTTACACAAATGCACTGTATAAGCACATGCATGAGTGCTTGGATTGTGCCATCCCCAACAGAACCAAGACGCTATCCTCCAAAAAAAGGAAGACAATCTGGTAGCCCCCTGCCATAAACAAACTCTACAACAGAAGGAAGAAGTTGTTGCAAAAAAGAGTAAAATCCCAAGATTGGAGGAGCTTATAAAGAAAGATATATGTAACCTCCAAACCCTGGACCCCACTCAGTTTTGGTTTGTGAAAGGTAGATCATGTCTACTAAACCTGATTGACTTCTGCATACAGTCACAGCAAGAAGCTGAGATCCCTCATAAAATTCTCCAAAGCCAGTTATGAAAATAAAATCGCCACTGATTCCAAAGACAACCACAAATCATTCTACAGCTATGTCAAGAATCTCAATGACAACACTCAGATCTGCTCTGAGCTACAGCACAATGGCACTAAATATACAGAACCAACCGATATTGCCAACATCCTGGCAATATCAGTTGATTCTGTATATTTAGTGCCATTGTGCTAAATATACAGAACCAACCGATATTGCCAACATCCTGGTAGATAGGTTCAGTGCTAACTTTACCCACCCCCTCTCACCCTCCAAAGGGCCCGTCTTAATACCGGAAGAATGCAAAGCCCCTGTAATCATGGATGAACAAGTAAAGACTGCACTTTCCAAAGTCAAGAACACAACATCCATGAGGCCAGACAACATCCCAGGCTGAGTACTGCATGAACTACAAAACGAACTGGCACCTCACCTAACTACCATGTTCAGTCATAGCCTCACCTCAGGCTATGTGCCTACTGAATGGCACACAGCGACGGTTATCCCACTCCACAAAGGGGGTGCTACCATAGACTCCGGAAACTATCGCCCCATTAGCCTGATGAGCCTGGTCTGCAAGGCCATGGAATGTATCATCTTGGAGCTTATAAAGAAAGATAGATGTAACCTCCAAACCCTGGACCCCACTCAGTTTTGGTTTGTGAAAGGTAGATCATGTCTACTAAACCTGATTGACTTCTGCATACAGCCTGTCTTGACCTCGCCAAGGCTTTTGATACCATACCTCACTCTGGAATTATGGATAAACTCACTAAACTGGGCATAAGTCCCTATGTCATAAGATGGGTGGCCAACTGGCACACTGACAGAACCCACATAGTAAAAGTAGCTGACTCCAAGTCCGACTTCAGACCAGTGATGAGTGGAGTACCACAGGGTTTGGTCCTGGGTCCTCTCCTGTTTGGCATCTACTTCTCTGAAGTGCAAGCCAACACAGAATGTCTTTGGCTAACAAAGTTCGCAGATGACTGCAAACTGGGAGCCATGATAGAATCACCTAATGATGTGGACATTCTACAAAAGGCCCTCACAGAGACAGATGCTTGGTGTCAAAGTCATGGCCTCAAGCTCAATGCCAAGAAATGCATTGTCATCCCCTTTGGGAAAAACTCAGTACCCATGAACTACCACATAGGCAGTAGCTCACTAAACACTGAAAGCGTGATAAGACATATCTGGACACAGGTAGACAGTAGTCTTTCCTTTGATAACCACATCACCACAGTAGTCAGGAAATCCTTCTATGTAGCACACCTCATCACAAAATGGTTCTCCTCTAGAAAAAAGGAGGTCATTGTTCCTCTCTACTCATCCGTCATCAGACCCATTATAGAGTACAATGCCCCATTTGGCATGTATCTTACAAGACACCTACAACAATTGGAAAGGCCACAGAAATACTTCACTAAGAGGATTACCGGCCTCAAACAGATGCTATACGCAGACCATCTCAAAAAACTCCAGCTCTACTCCATCACAAATCGCCTACTCAGAGGTCATCTCTGCCTAACATACAAAGCTATGTCAAACCCAGAGCTGTTGGACATGCTACACTTAAAGAAATCCCAATCTCTCTGAACCACATGCTCCAGGGACCTAAACCTTGTCATCACAATAAACAGAACATGCTGGAGGGATAGATTCCTGTCCCAGAGACTTCCCATACTCTGGAACAAACTACCCATTCATGTCAAGCAAAACTCGTCATTGACCCTCTTTAAGAAAAATCTTGATGACTGGATGGGAAATAGAAAATTCACCCCGGGGATAACTTCTGTGGCTCTGCTCGATAGGGGCACAGGAAAATCATTTTTTTGGGTGACAAAAGCCAGTGAACCTTTTTGGCTAGGCTTATATAGGCCCCAGGGCCGATAGCCTAGTACTACCTATGAACCTATGAACCACTATGCTATTTCACTTTGACTGTTATGGCTGTATTTTTCTATTTAGCTCCTTTGGATGTTTTAACTATGCTATACACAGCTGCATGACATGAACACAGAGTCAGTTACGCTTAAACTTTATTGGGAACGGTAAAAAAATAAAATAAACAAGTATTTTTTTTTTTGTACTATAGGGGTATGCACATTGCTTTCTGCATCTTAGGGCAGAACATCTGGACAACTACATCATACATGGGGGAATTACTTTAAATGTTCCTCTCAGGAACATGGTTACTTATTTGGTATGCTAGCATGTACACTGGCATACCATTCTGGACATTATCTGTGCTGGACCATTGTGGGGGGCTGTGCTTTTGTGTGATTTTTAGTGTATTTTGTTTGCGGATACTGTTATGTTATGATAACAGTGTCTGCGGACACTTAGTTGCTTTGGAATTGCTGTACAGCAATTCTAGAGTGCAGGGAGCATGTGTGCTGTGCGAGCACTGCTCGGACACGCCCCCACACTTGTACACGGATCATGTCCGTGTGGAGAATACAGCAGCAAGCCTCCACTAATATGCAAGGTGCGCTGCTGTTCTACACAGGCATGATCCGCTCCATGCAGGAATAGCAGTATTTCTGCACGGAACGTACTGAATCCCGGTATATATATATATATATATATATATATATATATATATATATATATATATATATATAAGCAGACAGATCTATTTTTATCAGATAGTTTCCTAGAGGTTCAACAGAGATTCTCTTTTAACATGGGGAAGGGGGGGGGGGCTCACTTGAGCAAACAAACAGTAATGTCCAACATGGTGTATGGTAATGTGAATTTAATACTTGTCCAGGGGTGTTGGTGGCGTCGGGCCTCTATACCCCTGGATGGGTGTTTATTACACATTAACACACACCCTGGAGGGCATTATTGCACTTAGAAAATGGGTTCTCTGTAAAATTGTTGTGTTTTACTTACTTATTTTTTTTTAAGTACTAGATTATTTTTTATATATTTTTAATATAAAATAGTTCTGCTGCCTAATGTTTCAAACTTGCTGTACTATATGTTAATGGTGTTGGAGGAAGCATTTTACATCAGAATATAACACTATAAAAAAAATCCAGGTATTTTTGGTCCCTTACTCCTAAAACATTTGGTTTATTGACAGTCACTGGAGACAGAAGTTACTAAATAATGACATACATTTGAGTTTCAGAGTTTTATTTCCTTCAGAAAATTCATGCTGACACAAATCCTTTTATTTAAGCAAGTTTGTAATTTTATAAGAACAATAATTAAAATCTGTTCTTATTCTTTTAGCATTTGTTCCCCCTTTTATTTTAGGCTTTATCCAGATTTCTTCAGCTGTAAGGTCCAGAGGTATACAAATCTCTTTGCTGCTGTCAGTGGAAGATCTCTCTCTCTCTCTCTCTCTCTCTGTCTCACACACACACACACACACACACACACACACACACACACACACACACACACACACACACACACACACACATCTCTGCTTCAGAAAATGAATGCTACCACAAATTCTTTAAAATATGTCTCTATTTTGAGCCTTTGTACCTTTTATTTTAATTTTAGGCTTATCGATTTACCTTGATCTAAGACGCATACCTCTCAACTGTACATATTTTTGTAGAATGCCCAGATTTTTGCCTCATATTTTCAGTCTGTTTCTCATACAAAATGTGTTTTTTGACAAACCACTGGGATGATCTAAAGATTAAAGTAGTAAATAATGGCATGCATTTGTGTTTCAGATTTCATATCCTTCAGAAAATACATGCTAACACAAATCCTATTATTCTAGCAGCTTTCTAAGTTTATAAGAGCAACATTTAAAATATGTCCCTATTTCTTAGCATTTGTCCTCCCATTATGTCAGACTTTGTCCAGATTTCTTGTGCTATAGATTGAGAACTATGTCTGAGGTCGAGAGGTATGCAAAACTGCTGCTGCTGCCAGGGGATCGCTTTTACACTTTACTCACTCTCTGTCTCTCATACACACACACACACACACACACACACACACACACACACACACACACACACACACACACACACACTCACATGCACACAGTCTCTTCTGCTTTCATGCACGCATTCACTCACACACACAGAAACATAAACATAGATGCACACACGCTTTTTTCTGTTTCGCTCAATCTCTCTCTCTCTCTCTTACTCTCATACACACATACACTCTAACATACATGCTTTATTTTATTTTTCTTTTTTCTATTTTTATTTTACACTTACTAAACAGCTAAAGCACTGCTTAGTGAGTATAACATAATGTTTGGCTAGCTCTCACTTTCCCTGACATTTTCTCATACACACACAGATATAAACACGCACTCAATTTTTTTTTGTCTTCTTTTTTTCATATTTTAAACTCACTAAACAGCAAAAACTCTGCTTAGTGAGCATAAAATAATGGCAATCATTCCGTTTTGTCAGTCTGAGCTCCATGGCAGCATGATATGCTGCCGTGAAGCAGCAGACTCATTTTCAGTGGGCATTACTGTTACATTAAAAACCTACTGGAAGCAGCAGACTCATTTTCAGTGGGCATTACTGTTACATTAAAAACCTGCTGGAAGCAGCAGACTCATTTTCAGTGGGCATTACTATTACATTAAAAACCTGCTGGAAGCAGCAGACTCATTTTCAGTGGGCATTACTGTTACATTAAAAACCTGCTGGACAACATTCGTTCTCCAATCTGGGTACTGATGTACAGGTCACCCATTCTGTAATATACAGTAACTACTATAAAAACATAAAATGCTACATCTCAGTATCTTAAAAAGACAAGAATTAAGCTATTATGTCTGCACTTAAGCTAATCTATATTACCTACATATTGTCAGAATAACATGCAAACCATAATGATGAAGGAGTAAAGAAAATAAGGTATTTAAAGCCACTCACCTCAGCTTCTGCATTTCTTATTCAGTGTACTGATTTTTTTTCCTCTTGGTAGCTTTGCAGTTATCACCTGTCACCATTAACATTTAGTTTATATTGCCCATACTACTGACAGTGGGAGGTGCAAGAGTTTTTTTTTCCTTGTCATTTTGCAAAAAAAAAAAACACTCTTGCAAGCTTGTCACTGCATTGGTAAATTTTTGTAAACTATGGTCAGTGGAATTTTCACACTTGGATGTTTGTGTGATGAAGGTATTTGCAGTAAGTACCCTCAGCAACTTCAAAACCACACCATAAAATCCATACCCACCATGGCATAATCAGCCTTAATTCATGGTGTCTATAAGGGTAAGCTCATAAGACATACCACCACACAATTCAACATTTTGATGATAGGAGACTCCATTGTGAGGCACACAGATGTCCCACTCACCAGGATGAGCAAGGAAATGGTTATGGGCAGTGTTCTACCTTGTCCAAGGATGATGCCACAATATGAACAGAAGTTAATTGACTTTAGTAATAGTTTAGTTTTTGGTGTCATTCGAAGAGCGTACAGAATTTTTTCAGCCTGAGAGGATATGGTTGACAGACCATGCTACTTTGCCTGGGATGATCTGTACCTGTCCCCTCTAAGATTTCAAATATTACCTAAAAACTTATTCATCCACTTAGTGCCTTTTTTAGGTACTACCAACCTGGTAAACCTTCCAACATTGCAAAAGCAACACAAGAAAATCTAAAGGTGTTACTGCTCAATGCTAAGAGTCTAAACAAGAAACCATATTTCCTGCAAGCTCTTTTCACCCACAAGCATGTGGATATCTGTGCAGTTACTGACACATGGTTTAAAGCTGCAGAGAGTACCCTGACATTTCAGAGCTATAATGCCTTCCATGTATTTAGACCTGTAACTGTACAGAAAGGAACAAAAAGTGGAGGTGTCTCAATTTATATAAAAACAAACACACTTCAAGGCTAGGCAAACAGTTTGATACGACTGAGTTATCCACATTCAGATTACCATAGGCAAAAATCCCATACCATATCCTTGCAGGCTATAAGTTCCCCTATATGACCCTGAAATGCATAATGCATACTTAAATGTACTGGAGACACCCAATTTAATGCAAAATCATATTTATGAGCAACTTTGGCTATCTCACTATAAAATAGGAATCATACATAACCTCCTAACATGCAGGCCAAAATATTCCTGGACTTTGTGATCACAAATACGCTGGACTAGATAGTCTGTATGCTCACTAGGGGTGCTAAAATCTTAGAGCTGGTCCTCACCCACATGGAAGAACATTGCACTCCCCCTCCCCAGGGTGTACTGTCTTCACTAGTCAGATCAGACTATAAAGCTGTCTTCCTTGAAATAAAAATAAAACTTGGGGCACCAGGTAACCCTGGGCCTCTTAGAAATTATTCCAGGGAAAACTTCCTACTTCTAAGTGAAACCCCGGCAAAATTTCAAGGCTCCCACAAACCAAGGGAACACCACTACTTACTCTAAGTCATTTACAAGAGCCCTCTATAATCATGTATACAGCTTTATAGGATTATAGGAGGTTACTAGGCCATCGACCTAGAGGTCATTTCAAGCCTAGCTTTTTCATCACAATGTAATACCATAGATACTCTAGTCAATACCCAGAACTGTATTTAGTAATGACTGCCCATATCCAGGAAGGTTGTGGACGTTATCCCTGGTAAGAATTTATGGTGCCCCATCCTTTTGTCCATGTTCCTTTTGAACAGTGTCATAGAGGTGCTCTGATTCACATGAATTGGCAGTCAATTCCAAAGATCCAACAGTCGCTTGGAGACAAATCTGTCCCTTCAGCATGTCCTATTCAAGTTACAGGCCATCCATATTTAGATCCCTGGAAAAGGTAGCTCTAGTCCAATTTGTGTTACAGATGTACAGCAAATTCAAGGTTTGGGTCAGAGATTGCTCTGTAAGCCAGGCATAAGTCTCCTCTAAGAAGTCTATACGATACTAAGTATAGTGACCAGGACTTTAGTCGGTTTGTTTAAGCCATGTGCTGGAGTCCCTTGATCTTCCTAGTTAGAAACCTCTGAGGTCTCTCCAATTGCTGCAGGTGCTTTGTACGGTACATGCCAAAAGGGGCATTATACTCAATTATGGGCCTGATTAGTGACGCATATAGAGGGGTTATAACAACCTTTACTCTAGATGTGATGCCTTTGCTAATCAAGTGTGTTACGTAGAAAGCCTTCCTTACTACCATACACACATGGTGGTCAAAATTAAGGTTTCAGTCTATCTGTGATCCCAGGTCTCTTACAATTTTGTAGGTACATAGGGTATTGTTGTTCATTTAATAGTGTGAAGGGACATTGTTTTTACTGAAGGGAATGAGGATGCTTTTCTTTGCATTCAGTTTGAGGCCGTGACTGAGACACTAGTCATTGGTCTATTTAAGATCCTCCTGAAATATACTGACATCATTTGGGGATTCAATAATTACACCCGGTTTGCAGTCATTCATAGGTTCATCCGCAAACTTAGTCAGCCACAACCCCTCAGTTTTGGCCAGAACTTCTGAGAAGTATATACCAAACAGTAGGGGGCACAGCACTGACTTTTGTGGTACCCCCCCTGATGACAAGTTTGCAGGTTGATGTGGAGTCACCCACTTTGATAGTGTATGACCAGTTTGTGAGCCAGCTGGTAACCCATCTTAGAACAAAATGGTTTACATTCAGTTTGCTAAGTTTATAGGTAATGCCTGAGTGTGGGATTGTGTCAAAGGTCTTTCCAAGTTGAGATATGCTGTGTGCACAGATTAACCCTCATCAATGGCCCTGGTCACATTTTTGAAGAAATCCACCTGGTTTAACAGGCAGGATCTGCCCTTGACAAAGCCAAATTGGGTCGGATCTAGGGTTTGGAGGTCACCTATGTATTTATAAGGTCCATGATGATACATTCCATGGCTTTACAGATGAGGCTGCTCAGACTTATGGGTCTATAATTCCCTAGATCTGTTGCTAAGCCATCTTTGTGGAGGGGAATAACTGTTCTCCATTCCACAGGAAACAAATCCAGTGGTTAGGCTGTGATTGAATAGAGTACTTAAAGGTGATACTAGTTCATGTTTTAGTTTGTTTAAAAGGCAGCCTAGAATGCAGCCTGATCCCATAGAGGCTATGTTTTTTTCCTTAGACAAGGCTTTAATGACCTGCTCTTCAGAAATGTAGGGTGTGGGGGTTGGGAGCAAAGTTTGTGATAAGTTTAGAGGCTTTTTTTTACTTGGGGCTCTGGCTTTGATTCTTTGTGAAACAGCTAAATCTATACACTTCTACAAGTGATTGCATAGGGCTTTAGTGTAAGATTTAGTGTAGTTACTTCTTCCAGCTGGGGGGGGGGGCTTGGAATGCATTTATACCTACCCCTAGGAGGATATAGTTTTCTTTGGTTAAGTTTCTTTAGCCTGACTTTGCCCTTTGTAAGTTCTGGTGTTAATGCCAGTTCAGAGGTGACTGATTTGTGGTCAGATTTAACTAATGAGGGTCCGACAGTTGTAGTGGTGCTTTTGTTTGTCATGTTAGTGAGGACCAGATCTAATATGTTTGTTCCTCTTGTTGGGGTTTGAACAACTTGTTCCAGGTGATTTGAGTTAACAAAGTTAAGGAAGTTTTGTGCTAGTGAATTAGGACCATAGTATGTTTCCCAGTTGATGGTGGGATAATTGAAATCCCCCATGACCAGAGTGTTTGGCAATGTTTGAACTGACTCCAGTTTGGTCAAGTAGGCCTCACTCACATCATGGTCCATGGAGGGGATCTATAACTAGCTATGACTTGAATGGGGGTCTTACCCACAGTAATCTGAACTTGAAGTAACTCCGTGGAGTTGTCCAGTCTAACTAGTCAGGAAGAAAATTTATCTGTAATATAGATAGAAACACCACCTCTTTTGGCTCTCATACTTTCATTTTATGGTCTGAAAATGTAGAAGGCATTAATGCCTTTCAAGGCCGGGGTACTCTCTGAAACTTTGAACCAGTTTTCTGTGACTGCATAGACATCTACATCCTCCAGTGATAGAAGTGCTTTCAGGGTGGGCAGTTTTTGGTTTAAGCTCCTAGCATTTAGCAGCATAACCCTTATTTTGTTATGGTTGGTTGGCAATTTTCACGTCTGCAATTTTGCTTTTGAGACCTTGCCTAAAAAAAGCACTATAGGGGAGGCAAGACCCTTTGCCAGCAGCCAAAAGCCTAGTTGTGCTAGGTGCAAACCTTCTCTGGCAAAGCAATGAAGTTCCGTATCTACCCAAAATAAATTCACAATAAATTCAAAAAGCAAGTTACCCTGGTGGAATCACAAACTTCAATAGATTATATAACAAAAGAAAGAATATTCTGGCCAAAAATAGGAAGTACAATGCCCAGAAAGGTAAGACCTCCCTCATCAAATGTGATAATTAAGTCACCCAAAGCCAAATTTGAGGTAAAAGTAGCCTCACAGGCAAACAACAGCCATTTGACATTGTTCAGTTATGTCCAAAACCTCAAAAGCAATATACAACAATGCGCAGAACTAATTGTAAATGGTGATACCCATACTAAACCTGATGATATAGCAAACCTACTGTCTGATAAATTCAGCTCCAAATTTACCCTACTTTCTCCCCCAGATATCTCTCTAGAAAAAAAAATTCATCCATAGCTTCCCCAACTATCACCAAGGAACAGGTCCTTAATGCACACTCCAAAGCTAAAAATACTGCATTAATGCGGCCTGATAATATACCAGGATATATCATTAAAGGAGAACCACACCCAAAAAGTAAAAAAAAGTATGTTTTTTTCAGCACATCTTGAATTTTTCTGCATTAGTAACATCACTATAGTAAAGTAACTGATTACTGTTATTTTCTAATTTGTTATATCACAAAATGGCCTTAAAGGAGGCTGCCATGGAAAGCATGATTTTGTTTTACTGTCAATGTCTTTACCTCACTGATGTCATTTTAGAGGAACAAAGAGAAATCCCTAGAATGAGAGGATTAGTTACTGTGGTTTCCTCTCTCATCAGCTTACAGCAGTACTGCCACTACCTACTTTTGATCATCAGTATCAATCTGCATTTTCAGATTACTTTGCTTCATTTGATTTTCATTAGTGACCATCTATGATACAGCATTTTAAGGAATGTTTGAATGATAGTCTTGAAAATGTAGCTGAGTTAATTGCTCTTTTCAAAGTAACAACTCTAGTTCTGTGTTAAAGTGTGAGAAATCTGACCCCAGTAATTAATATATGTTACTTGGTCTGAAATGGTTTTCTTTGCATACAAAGTTTTAATACTGTAGCTAGAATTAGAGTCTTTGATGTTAATCTTACTTCCCACCTCATTGACATTTCTCAACAAAACACTGTATGCAGTGCAAAAATGCTGCAAGAAAACACCAGAACAAACATGCACTTTTGCAGAAAATAAAGTATAGAAAAAATGCAAAATTAAATGGTTACAAAAAAAAAATAAGAAAAGTAAGATTAAAATATAATTTTCTTTGTGGTAGTCACTGTTTGATTAAAGAAAAAGACACATAATTTGTAATAATATAAAAAAGTGCAACTTGTGTTTTCTTGTTCATTTGTAACTGAAAGCTAATCTTGAAAGTCTTGATTTTGTTCAGATACCAGGCCACATTATTTTCCTTAGGTGTAATGCTGGCTATATGTGACTGATAAAGCACACTTAAATGTAATTGTATTAGTTTAAGAGCCATTGTCCATTGTTTTCTTAATGGCTCTGTTGTTGGAATAAATGATCTAACCTAATTACTCTGACACTCTTTGTAGACTGCATGATGGAACAGATGACAAGAGAAATGCAGTAAAGAAAGGCAAACAGAAATAAGTTCAGGCATAAAACAAATGGAATAATACAATTATTAAATGATGTGTTTCTTTGTGTGGAGTGTATAGTGTTGGACTACAAGGAAGGAAAATTACTTTTTAGGAATTTAACATTTTGGTGGAGTTCTCCTCTAACAGGATGAAACTTGAACTTTTGAGGCCTCTAGTGGGACTGTTCAGTCATAGTTCCCCAAACAGCCTTCATGCCAAGTGAATGGAGGACTGCAACTAGTTTCCCACAACAACAGGGAGGGGCCATTAATGGACCCAGGAAACTGCCATCCCATAAGTCTGGTTAGTTTTATATGCCAGACCATGGAAAGAAATATATGGATTATACGGACATGACAAATAATGATAAAGGAATCCTTCAGAAACTACTCAGTTTCGTTTTCTCAAGGGAAATTCATGCCTTTTCAACTTGCCAAATCTCTTTGAGAAACTCATCAAAGCAATGGATGAGGACAAAATAGTGCAAACTGCCTCCCTTGACCTGACTAAAAGCAGACTCCATTGCCTGTGTGACTATCATTTAACCAGACACTTCCATTGAGATCTGTGCTCTACCCCAGAAAACAAATAAGCAAACAAACAAACAAACAAACAAACAAACAAACAAACAAACAAACAAATAAATATATAAATAAATACATAAATAAACATAATTCCCAACATAGGCATTGTAGGCAAGCTTTCTAAATTAGTTATAAACACTTACTTCAATTTCAGAAAGCCAAATGGCTCACAAATAGGACCCATGCAATTAAGATAGCAGAGTCTACCTCCATAAAAAGGCCAGTCACTAGGAGAGCCCCTCAAGTCTCAGTACTAGGGCTTCTCCTGTTTGGCATCTTCTTCTTCTTCTTCTTTCAGCTTTTCCCGGTTAGGGGTCGCCACAGCAGATCACCTGTCCACTCATTATTGGCAGTGGAGTTTTACAGTGTCGAGTTGCCAGCCCGACGCCCAACCTTCCACAGAAGGCACACACACGCACACACTCACACCTAGGGACAATTTAGAGTGTCCAATCCACCTACAGCATGTCTTTAGGATGTGGGAGGAAACCAGAGCATCTGGAGGAAACCCACGCAACCACAGGGAGGACATGCAGACTCTGCACAGAAGGCACCCCAGCCGAAAATCAAACCGGAGAACTTCTTGCTGTGAGGCGGCAATGCTAACTGCTGCACCACTGTGGCCGCCTACTTCTCTGAAATTAAGGCTAACATCTCTGACTGGCACAATAACAGTACAAAGATCCAGAAATTGGCAAAATACTCTCTGTTCAAACAATTCAAGTAAGTTCCAAAAAAGAAAGAGAGTATACCACAGCTTGACTGCTGTAAAAAACTTTAATTCACCATAAAACAATAAAAGCAATAAAACACGTTAAGCACTTTCACAGTCTATTATACAATTGCTTCTTCAGACCTAAAACCACACACAGCCTAAACTCATTTATACTTATAAAAGCCCAATCAGCAGGCAACATTAATTAATTAAGGCATCTCATTCACTCAGGTTGTAACTAACACAGAAACCTTTAATGTGTAAGGTGTCATGTTTTCAAATCTGGTTTCAAAGAGACCCTGTCATTAAGCCCAGGGGACTTGTCACTGGGCTAGGGCATTTGTAGTTTTCATATTTGTTATGTCATTAACATTCTCTAGCACTCTATCTTTCAAGCGTCTGTTAGTTTTCCCTATGTAATAGGCATGTCATACCACGCAGTATGCAAAGTAGAACAGGTCCTTAGTTAGACAGTCCACATAAAGGGAAGTCTCAAAAACAAAATTCAGCATAAGGTGTACAAACGTGTTGCCTATATGTATAAACCTGCAGGCCTTACATTTCCTACACATAAATGACCCTTCACAATCTGAAAGGGAATATATACATCCCTAATGTTCTTATAGCATAACTGTCTCTTCAAGGACGGTCTATTCCTGAATGTAAAACTGGGTTTCTCACTCAATACCTTTCCTAGTTGCTCATCTGACTTCAGAATAGGCCAGTTTTTCTTAATAACATCACAGACATTAATATTACTAGAGTATGTTAGAGCTTATCTTATTTCTTTCTTAGATCTCTGTTTTTTAGTGTGTCTATGTCTACATGGGATCGAAAAATATGGTTTCCTCAAGCCTTGTCTCTCTGACTGCAGTTCTTCTATGCCTTTCTCAGCCTCATTACTGTTGTATCCTCTCTTTACAAAACTTCATTTTAAATCACCTAGTGTATGTAGCCTCATAGTTCTTATTACCTATCCCCTTACTACATTACGTTTTACATGCCAAGGATGCATGGTACTATAGTGCAATAAATTATTCTTTTTGCATTCTTTCTTAACAATTTGTGTTTTAAGTGAACTACCCACAGTCTTACTGATGGCTACATTCAGAAAATTAATGGAATGCTGTGAACATCTGTCTGTAAACATTAAAAAAGGTGTTCTGCAGTGTAAATAGTCTATAAAATCTTTTACTAGGCTTAAAGATAATTTCTATAAAATAAACAAATCATCCACGAATATCCTATAATAGAAAATATGGTCCATAAAAACATTGTTTTTAAGTACAAAGTCATGCTCCCAAATGGCCAAAGCAAGGTTGGTGTAGCTGTTGGCACAGGCTGTGCCATTGCCATGCCAAACTTCTGTAAACAGTGGTTACCATTAAAAATAAATGCATTGTTATTTAAGACTAAATTTAAAAGCGTACAAATTAAAATATTCTTATCTGATGTCATATGATTATCATCGGTTAAAAAATACCTAATATTTTCAATACCCCATTCATTGGGTATCACTGTAAAAAGATAGGCTATTTCTAGTGTGATAAAAATAAAATCATCATTCAGATTCACATTGCAGGTCACCTGAAACAAATCATGTAAGAAACTACCTGTGCCCTTTAAGGCTGTAGTCACAGTATTCAAAACTGGTCTTAAACTTTTCTCAATATACATCGAAAGGGGCTCAGTAGCCCAGCCTCTACTAGAAACTATTGGATGCATGAGGGGGCACACCAAATCCTTACGTACTTTAGGGAGTCCATACACGACTGGTATCACTGGGTGCTTAACCACAAAATAATTATACAAATCTTCAGTTATAAGTTTTGTCATGCATAAGTCAAACAAGTAAAACTCCACTCATTCCATAATGCCAGGTAGCTGACTTTTAGAAATCAAAACATACACTGTATTGTCATTTAACATCTCAAGCATTCTTTCAATATAAACAGTTTTGTCTAATAGCACTATACCCCCTCCCTTATCAGCTGGTCGAATTTCTTTCGAAGACAGTCCTTTCAATTCTCTTAGTGCCTCACATTCAGAGGGTTCCAAGTTAAAAAATGTACAATTATCTTTGCTAGACAAAACTGAATGTATTTCATTTTCACAGACATTAAAAAATACTTCTAAAGCTGCAGTAGTATCAGGTATGTAAGTACTGGGTTTCCTAAAAGTCTCAGTGTATTCAGTATCAGAGGTACACTGTAAACATAAAGCAACATTCCTTATGAACATCTTTAAGTCCATATAAACATCCTCTGTACTTGTTTTCTGTGCTGGTACAAATGAGAGTCCTTTCCCTAAAAGTCTCAACTGTTCAGGTGTCAGTGTAACAGAAAACAGATTAAAAACAAATTAATCTGAGCTCTGCTTCATGTCATTACCTTGTCTGCTGTTGAAAGCTTCTGTTGGAGTCTTCTCTTCCTTGAGCTGCTCCTTGACCTGCCTTTCCCCTCTGTAGCTTGTGTGCCTTAATACCCTCTTGTCATATACTGCAACCTTATCAAATGCTACATCAAGCTTATCACCAGTGACCTCAGGTGGAAAGTCCCTGCAGACTAACGTCTGCAGCCTTTTAACATCTTTGAAGAGTGCTTCCTCCATAGGGAGAAAAATTCATTTAGAAGACGCATGCAGTCAAGTCCAAGTTGTAAATTAAGGTTCTGCCATCCTTTCAACAATTCTGGATATAGACCACCATAGGTCAGCATTTTTAAAATGCACAACACCCTGGGTACAAGTATAGCAGCCTCAAAATGCAGTCTCTGCCACTGTGGGTGTTTGAACATATATAGTTTATTCATAATTTCTCTATACAGGTATCTTCCAACTGGAGGAAAAGCTGTTCAATATGGACATTTTAATAGGCTCTTGTCTATGGATGAAAACTCACTGCTTAGTAGTTCTGTTGGACTGAGAACTACAGTGGTAAGTGAAGATACCTGTATGGTTGATAAGCTATGAGCATCTATTAGAGAAATTGAGAATAAACCATATAAGTTCAAATGCCTACAGTGGCAGAGACTGTATTTTAAGGTTGCTATACACTTCAAAGTTGTACCCAGAGGGTTGCGCATTTTAAAAATGCCGACCTATGGTAGTCTATATCCAGAATTCTGGAAAGGATGGCAGAGCTTTAATTTACAATTCGGACTTGCATACATGCCCCTTCTAAATGAACTTTTCTCCCCTATGGAATAAGTCCTCTTCAAAGATATTAAAAGGCTGCAGGCATTAGTCTGTATGGACATTCCACCTGAGGTCATTGGTGATTAGCTTGATGTAGCATTTGATAAGGTTGCAGCATATGACAAGAGACAACAGGGTATTAAGGCATACAAGCTACAGAGGGCTTTGAATGATTTTAATGCAGGAAAAGTGTTTTCATGGCCAAAGAGAGATATGAGAGAAAACTGGCACTGACAATACTGCAGATAATGCACTAGAACAGAATCATGCTGAGAGTGTGCTGTCTCCTTTAAGGGAGAATGGAGTTCCTCCCTGTAGACAGAGTGAGGTTCTTGTGAATGATTTTTGAGGAAGTGATGTCACAGGATAGAGCAAGCACCTCCACCATGGTGGAATCCGCCATTGCAGTAGCAAGCACAGTGAACACTGTGTTAGTTACAAGGAATAAAGCACCTAATGGAGAGATACGTTTATCACCTGCACTCCCCTCAGTTTTTTATTGAAGGCGCCCCTACTGCTACAGCAAGAACACAAGAAACTCACACAGAACTCATGCAGTAAGAATAGCAGGCTCCAGGTCTGACTCTAGACCAGTCACAAGTGGTGTCCCACAGGGCTCGGTCCTGGGACCCTTACTGTTCGACGTGTATTTCTCAGGGGTACAGGCAAACACAGGAGGACTAGGTTTGGCCAAGTTCGCCGATGACTGCAAACTGGGAGCCATAATTGACTCTCCGGCTGACATGGACATCCTCCAAAAAGGCCTTACTGAGACGGACACCTGGTGTCAAAGTCATGGCCTTAAGCTAAATGCCAAAAAATGCATTGTCATCCCATTTGGGAAAAACAAAACACCCACAAATTACCACATAGGTGGCAGCCCCCTTAATACAGAAGAGGTAAAAAGAGATCTGGGGACCCAGGTAGATAGTAATTTCTCCTTTGACAATCATATTGCCAAAGTAGTTAGGAAATCCTTCTATGTGGCCCATCTAATTACTAAAGGGTTTGCATCTAGAAATAAAGAGGTTATAGTGCCCCTCTACCCATCACTCATCAGACCCATCATAGAGTACAATGCCCCATTTGGGATGTACCTCACAAGACACTTCCAACAGCTGGAAAGACCACAAAAGTACCTCACCAAGAGGATTACTGACCTCAAACATATGTCTTATGCAGACCAACTGAAAAAACTCTGGATGTACTCAGTGGCATATCGCTTACTTAGAGGTGATCTCTGCCTGACTTACAAAGTCATGTCCAACTCAGAATTGATGGACATGCTCCACCTAAAGAAATCCAAGTCACTACAAGCCACATGCTCTAGTGAGCTAAACCTCACTACAATAAATAGAACATGCTGGAGGGATAGATTCCTGTCACAGAGACTCCCCATGCTTTGGAAAAAAATAATATCTACATTAGGCAGAGCTCCTCACTAACACTCTTCAAGAGAAACCTTGATGAGTGGATGGGTAACAGACAATACACTCCTGGGATCACTTCATTGGCTCTGCTTGACAGAGGCTCAGTTAATTAATCAATGGGGCAATAAAAGCCGACATGCTCTGGCTAGACTTATAAATGCCCTCGGGCAGATAGCCTAATACCTACCTATGAACCTATGAACCTATGAAAGGCATGTCAAGGAGCAGCTCAAGGAAGGGAAGACTCCAACAGAGGTTTTCAACAGCAGACAAGGTAATGACATGAAGCAGAGCTCAGATTAATTCGTTTTTAATCTGTTTTCTGTTACACTGACACCTGAACAGTTGAGACTTTCAGGGAAAGGACTCTCATTTGTACCAGCACAGAAAACAGTATAGAGGATGTTTATATGGACTTTAAGATGTTCATAAGGAATGTTGCTTTACATTTACAGTTTACCTCTGATACTGAATACACTGAGACTTTTAGGAAACCCAGTACTGATGTACCTGATACTACTGCAGCTCTAGAAGATTTTTTTAATGTCTGTGAAAATGAAATATGTTCAGTTTTGTCTAGCAAAGATAACTGTAAGTTTTTTTTAACTTGGCACCCTCTGAATGGGAGGCACTGAGAGAATTGAAAGGACTGTCTTCGATAGAAATTCAACCAGCCAATAAGGGAGGGGGTATAGTGCTATTAGATAAAACTGTCTATATTGAAAGAATGCTTGTGATGTTGAGTGACAATGTAGTGTATATTTTGATTTCTAAATGTCAGTTGTCTGGCATTATGGAATGAAGTGAGTTCTACCTGTTTGCCTTATGCATGACAAAACTTATTACTGAAGATTTGTATAATTATTTTGTGGTTAAGCAACCAGTGATAGCAGTCCTGTATGGACTCCGTAAAGTAAACAAGGATTTGGTGTGCCCCCCATGCATCCAATAGTTTCTAGTAGAAGCTGGGCTACTGAGCCCCTTTCAATTTATATTGAGAAAAGTTTAAGACCAGTTTTGAATACTGTGATTACAGTCTTATAGGGCACAGGTAGTTTCTTACATGATTTGTTTCAGGTGACCTGCAATGTGAATCTGAATGATGGTTTTATTTTTATCACACTAGATATAGCCTATCTTTTTACAGTGATACCCAGTGAATGGGGTATTGAAAATATTAGGTCTTTTTTAACTGTTGGTAATCATATGTCATCAGATAAAAATAATTTAATTTGTACGATTTTGGATTTAGTCTTGAATAACAATGTATTTATTTTTAATGATAACCACTATTTACAGAAGGTTGGCATGCAATGGCACAGCCTGTGCCAACAGCTACACCAACCTTGCTTTGGTCAGTTGGGAGCATGACTTTGTACTTAAAAACAATGTTTTTATGGACCAGAGTTTCTATTACAGGAGATTTGTGGATGATGTGTTTATTTTATGGAAACAACCTTTAAGCCTAGTAAAAGGTTTTATAGACTATTTACACTCCATGACACCTTTTTTAAAGTTTACAGACAGTTGTTCATGGCAGTCCATTAATTTTCTGGATGTAACCATCAGTAACACAGTAGGTGGTGGACTTAAAACACAGACTTTTAAGAAAAAATGTGCAAAGAATAATTTATTACACTATAGTAGCATGCATCCTTGGCATGTACCACGTAATGTAGTAAGGGGATAGGTAATAAGAACTATGAGGCTACATACTGATGAAGGTAGTTGAGATGAAGCACTAGGTGATTTAAAAAGAAGTTTTGTAAAGAGAGTATACAACAGTAATGAGGATGATAAATGCATAGAAGAACTGCAGTCAGAGAGACAAGGCTTGGGGAAACCATATTTTTCGATCCCATGTAGACATAGACACACTAAAAAACATAGATCTACGAAAGAAACAAGATAAGCTCTAACATACTCTAGTAATATTAATGTCTGTGATGTTATGAAGAAAAACTGGCCTATTCTGAAGTCAGATGAGCAGCTAGGAAAGGTATTGAGTGAGAAACCCAGTTTTACATTCAGGAATAGACATCCTTGAAGAGACAGTAATGCTATAAGAACATGAAGGATGTGTATATCCTCCTATCAGATCATGAAGGGACATTTGCCTGTAGGAACTGTAAGGCCTGCAGGTTTATACTTATAGGTTACAAGTTTGTACACCCTATGCTGAATTTTGTTATTGAGACTTACCTTTATGATCTACTTTGCATACTACGTGGTATGCCATGCCTATAATGTAGGGAAAACTAACAGACGCTTGAAAGATAGAGTGCTAGAGCATGTTGGTGACATAAAAAATATGAAAACTATGAATGCCCTAGCCCAGCATGTACCGGACAAGGGACAGAATCACAGCTTTAATTTTTTAGTTTTAGAAGTCTTGGTCACAAATTCAAGAGGGGGAGACTTTAAGAACTTAACTGAGGTGAAGGAACAAGAGTGGATTAGACATCTGAATAGTAATAAGTCTCCCGGGCTTACTGACATGGTCTCTGTGAAACCAGTTTTGAAAGCATGATACCTCACACATTAAAGGTTTCTGTGTTTGTTGCAACCTGACTGAGTGAATGAGATGCCTTAATTAATGCTGCCTGCTGATTGGGCTTTTATTAGTATAAATGAGTTTAGGCTGTGTGTGGTTTTAGGTCTGAAGAAGCAGTTGTATAATAGACTGTGAAAGTGCTTAATGTGTTTTATTGCTTTTATTGTTTTATGGTGAATTCATTTTTTTACAGCACTCCAGGCATGGTATACTCTCTTTCTTTTTTGGAATTAACATCTCTGGCTGACCAGATTAGCAGATGATTGCAAATTAGGTGCAGTCACTGTATTTCCCAAAGACAGAAATGTCTTCCAAGAGAGGCTGTCACAAACTAATATCTAGTGCAGGAGTCACGTTATTAAAGTCAGTGCTATGAGGTAGGTGGACAATGGAATCCCTTAGTAGGATGGCCATCTCTGCAAAGTTGTACATCAGTAACACACCCTGAAGATTAGGAATTTGGGAACGCATGTAGACAATGACTTGCCCTTTGACCATCATGTGTCTACAGTAGCAAGAAAACCATTCTGTCTTGCACAACTTATAAGCAAGGGTATGGCATTCAGGTCCAGGAATGTCATTGTTCTATTGTATTTTGCACTCATAAGACCAATAACCACATAGAAAACATGACTGGCATATGCAACAACTGGAGCAACCACAGAGGTTCCTCACAAAATAATATATGGTATAGAAAACAAGTCCTATACATTCTACATCCAAGCATTGTCCTTATACTCGGTTTCCTGTAGGCTGCTGAAAGGTGACCTATGCCTGGCCTGCAAAGAATTCTCTGATTCATCTTTAATGTAACCATTGCATATCCATAAAATAAATAGCACTAGGAACACCTCATTCAGGAACATAAACCTAGCCTGCAACATTAATAAGCCATGCTTGGAGGACAGGCATGTGTCTCAGAGACTGCCCCTTCTCTGGAAAAGGCTTTCTATCCACGTGAAACAAAGTTCTGCCCTGCACCTATTAAAGTGAAACTTGGATCAGTAGATGGGAATTGCAAATGTATCTCTGGTTTCTGTTAGAGCGAGGAAGCTTGTAAATGCTCGACCACTCATGTCCAAGTTTATATACCTCCTCATACCTTATGGGATCAATACCTTTCTAATATTTGTTAGAAGTATGGCTAGGTTTAACAAGACCTCTTAGGGTCATTAGCCTAGTATTCCTCTATGATCCTATGATACTTACCTGTCCTCTAGACTCCTGCAGTAGTATAATGACTGTAGTTTTCTCTCTTGTGATTGGTAGTCATAGCTGCCTTCAATCAGTTCTCAATTGTTCCTTGCATTGTCTTGACACAGGCTCACAACTATTTAGTGTTAAAAAGCCATGACGTTGACAAAAAATAGAGACAAGAAAACAGAAAAGAAAAAAAAATGCCTTTGCAAGACTGGAATACAAATACTGTCATCACTAATTATGCAATACTTTCTTCTAACCTAGTTTCTCCTCCTGTGTGCACTTTCCTGTTCTGAAGTCAAGTTTCGTGGAATCACTGTTCTCATCCCTACTTGTATAATTAGTTGGCCCTTCCCTATGACACATTACATGCTGACTAACTGATTCTACTTGCTATCAAAAAAAGTTAATTCTCAACTTTATTCAAGACTTGGGAGAGGTGTGGAAATACTTGAACTGTAGTAAGCTTTTCATTAAAAAGTAAAGAAAAAAAGCTTTTAATTAAATTCTGATTAAATATTTTAAGTTACACTTATAGTGATCTGTGTGGTGGTCCTTTTTTGTACTTTTATACTTTTTGACACGTTTTAGCCAAAAAATAATCTGTTTCCATATTTTAATGGGTTTGGAGACCTTAGTCTTCTAGTAGCATTTGCAGCTGTGGGAAGATTGTAATTATGCATTATACTGCAGTTCTATCTCCATAAGTATAATTACTTGTAAAAGCTAACTGTTTATATTTTGAATCTTGTCTGGGCACCTATTCTTGCTGTTTCATTCACAGTTGCTGCAGGACTGTGAACTGCTGCCAGATTTGCACATCATTTAGTCATTTATTACTGCATTTTTCGATAAACAGTGTTAACATTTTCCCAACCTTCCCACACTTTTCCAGTTGTGGTTTTAAAGTGCTGTGTCTTTGGCCTCCGCCTGTTATGGTAATCTGATTTCCAAAGTCCATCTCTCCCCTCTTTCATTGTTATTGTCTGTTGGGTAAGCTATTTAAGTATTCTTCCCACCCATTGTTTTACATAGATCCATAATACCGAGTGCCCACCCAACAAACCAGTATTGCTCTTGAGTTAACCTCCTTTACTGCATATTGTCTCCTGCTCATTTTCCCAGAGATCCCATCTGCTAAGCACCCTTGCCACACTCCTTGAGGGTCCTGAATTAGTCTTCCTCCATCCTTGTCAGCTAAGAGATTTATTTTATTTTACATTTCAGTTAACTGCTTTAGAGTGCTAATGCATTATTTTTCCTTTATTTGTTGATTTCGTACTTTAAATAATTTTAAAGATCCCTAATTTATTTATTATTATTATTATTATTATTTATTATGAATTTGGTTACTGGGAAAGTCCAACTGGGCACAAGTCCTTCTTCAGCGGATGCCTGGGGAGAAAAGGTCCATGTTTATGAATAATAGTTATTACAATAAATGAAGGATACACAAAATTCATACACAGAAGTTAATATATACAATTTTACAATTTAGGGAAAGTGTCATGATACATGAAGGGTTACAATAAAATACAAATTTCATTCATGGTAACTATTATATACAGATTTACAAGTAAGGGAAGTTATCATGATGCTGAAAATGTGGCAAGGATAGTCAATCATACATATAATAAGTCTGAGAGATATAGGACTTCCCTATATTACATAAGTCAGGGAAACAGACAGGAAGTCTTGCATGGAAGAAGTTCATTACAGTTTTTGAAATCACCTTGTCTGGGTAGTTTGTTTAAGTTGTTTTGTAACAACATTATGCTCTCAAGCAATATTTTTGGGGTTTTTGCATTAGCAGGGCTGGGACAGTCCATCTAGTAGCAGTTGGTGATGATCTATCTGAATTGGGAAGCACATAAAAAAACTGCACATGTAGTCGTATTATTTACCAGAGGATTTGTAAGTCAGTTTCCTGTGTTTTAAGTGTCTCTATACATTTGGAGCATTTGCATATCACTACCCATCATGTAGCGGTGCTTAGAAGTGCCCTGCACACACAATTGATATCTAGAAACCAAATTTTCCATGTAAAGCTACCTCTGAAAATGTACCAGTAACTCTGTTAGTGTAGATCAGTTACTTTACACATTGAAGTAGCACAGAGCAGCTAGTCTGCATGTTGAGGTGCACTGCCCCCTGAATTTAGTATTACACAGCCTAGTCTAGTCTGGGCAGCTGTGGTGGTGCAGCAGTTAGCATTGCCACCTCACAGGAAGAGGTTATCTGGTTCGATTCTCGGCTGGGTTACCTATTGTGTGGAGTCTGCATGTCCTCCCTGTGGTTGTGTGGGTTTCCTCCGGATGCTCCAGTTTTCTCCCGCATCCTAAAGACATGCTGTAGGTGGATTGGACACTCTAAATTGGCCAAAGGTGTGAGTGTGTATGTGTGTGTGTCTTCTGTGGAAGCTTGGGCACCGGGCTGGCAACTCGACACCGTAAAACTCCAGTGTCAATCATTCTGCGGACCTTTGTTCCACTTTAGCGACCCCTAACCTGGGATAAGCTGAAAGGAGATGATGATGATGATGATAGCCTAGTCTAGTCTGTAGCTCCCAAAGCAGCCTTAGTCAGCCCACTATTAACCCCTCATGTACCACACCATTGTAGCTCACCCAATATAGAACGTGACATAATGGACATGCACTTTCTCAATTTCTACACAGCCATTTTGGTGGACATGGGTATATTGAGAGAATGTAACAATTGTCTAATGTTCATTGAGACAATGTAACAATTGTCTAATGTTCACTGATAACCATTTAATTCTCAAAGAAACAAATACAGTGTACAAGAGAGGTATATACACAATGTCTCTGGAGGCAAAACTCTGGCATACAAACTCTCATAATAATCTGGTTGCTAAAAACACACACACTACACCTACCATACATAGCATGAACCCCACATATAGAAATACTTATGCTGAGACATGTAAATGCAATCTTCCCAAACTCAAAGACCTCCTATATATTTTTATTGCAAAAATTATCCTCAGCAAACCTGAAAGCATTCAATTAAAACAATGCCTAACACTGCACATGCCACACCCAATGGAGCCTCAACTACCAAGCACATAAGACAAGCTAATACACTAACCATGACTGTAGTCATAGGGGACTCCATTGTATGACATACTGATGTCCCACTCAGCAGGCTGAACAAGGAGAAAATAACCATCAGTTGCCAATCAGGGGCCAAGATCCTCCAAGTTACACATGCACGCAAGTCATTGCATCACTAGTATCAATGTGATCAATTATAGTTCATTTAGGTGTAAATGACCTGAGACATACCACCCTAGACTATATGATTAAAGACATTATGGAGCTCTCTAACTATGTGTCATAGGCTATGTGCCTAGCATTGAGCAGCACTCTACCTTCAACAAGGATGATGCCACAATACAAACAGAAGGTGATTGACTAGAATTGTTTGCTAAGTTTTGCTGTAATTCTAGGGGATGCAATATTTGTCAGCATGGGAAGACATGGTAAACAAACCACATTGCTTTGTCAAGGATGGTCTGCACCTGTCCCCTCTAGGCTTTTAAATATTGACTAAAATATTGTCCTTCCTCATAGAGTCTTGTTTAGGCAATGCCAAAATGATAAACCTTCCAACATAACAAAATCTATCCAAGGAAAATTAAAGGTTTTACTGCTTAGTGCTAGGAGTCTGAGCAAGAAGATTCACTCCTTCCAGGCTCTTCTCACCTTGTAGAATGTGGGCATCTGTACTGTTACTAAGACATTGTTTAAAGCCTTTGAGAGTACCCCAGTAGTGCAAGGCTTCAGCACCTTCCACAAATTTAGACCAGCAACTGCACAGACAGGGACTAAAGAAGGAAATGTTTTGATCGACATCAATAACATCTAAATTGATTAAACAGGGTGATGTACTGCTGTTCCTCCAATGCCCATATTACCATAGACAAAGTCCCATACCATATCTTAGCAAGCTATAGGTCACCCTCTATGTCACATGAAATCTATAGCGCATAGTTAGATGTATTGGAGATATTCACCATTCACTAAAATGCCATACAAATGGGGGACATTAATTATCCATCATAAACTGTGAATCTTACTGACTCCAAATTTGCAGGCACATGAATTCTTCGATTTTGTAAGCATAACCATCCTGGACCAAGTAATGCATACATTTGCTAGAGGTATGGAAATATTGGACCAGCTACTCACAAATATGAGATAAGGTTGCAAAACCCACCACCTCCCCATGCTGTGTGTCCTCTCTGGTAAGGTCAGACCACAAAGTAGCCTCCCTCAAAATAAGAGTCAATTCTTGAGCCATAGCAAACCCTGTAACAGTTAGAACTACTAGAAAGACAAACTACCTCCTGGCTGATAAATTCAGCTCCAACTTTACTGCTCTCTTACCCTCAACCTTCCCTCAAGAAGAATCATCAAATATAGCTCCCCTACTATCACTAGGGAACAGGTCCTTAATGCTCTCTTGAAGACCAAGAATACTGCATCAGTGGGCTCAGACAATATCCAGGATGCCTTCTAAATAGCATGAAACATGACCTATTAGGGCCTGTGGAATTACTATTTAACTGTAGCCTCCAAACAGACTTAATACCTCAGGAATGGAGAAAGGCAACAGTCATCCCACTGCACAAAGGTAGACCATCTACAGACAATGAAAACTGCAGACCCATAAGTCTCACTAGTCTTATATGTAAAGCCATGGAGAGAATTATCATGGAGATGATCAACAGAGATATAGTAAACCTCCAGACACTGGACCCAACCCAGTTTGGTTTCATCAAGGGCAGATCATGCCTACTCAATCTGGTGGACTTATTTGAGAAGGTCACCAAAGCAATGGATGACACCAAAATCTTTCACACTGCCTACCTTGACCTGGCCAAGGCATGTGACACAACACTCGGACATTGTTGACAAACTCAAGAGGTTAGGTACAAACCCGTATGTCACCTGGTGGATAGCAAACTGGCTCACAGACAGGACCCAGGAAGTTATAACTGGGGAGTCCACCTCTACAAAGAGGCTAATCACAAGTGAAGTCCCTCAAAGATCAGTCCATGGACTGCTCCTTTTTGGTGTTTAATTCTCAGAAGTCAGAACCAATGTCAGTGGTCTCTGGCTGACTAAATTTGCAGATAATTGGAAATTAGTAGCTGCCATTGAATCTCACACTGACACAAATGTTCTCCAGGAGGGGATTACACAGACAAACAACTGGTGTCAGAGCCATGGGCTAAAATTAAATGCCAAACAATGCATAATAGTATCCTTTGGGAAGTCATCCATCCCTGATAACTATATTATTGACAACACACTCCTTAGAGTTGACCCAGTAGTTAGGGACTTAAGGACACACATAAATAGCAATCTAGCCTTTGACCATCACATGCCTATAGTGGTAAGGAAATCATTCTATGTTGAGCAACTTATAAACAAAGGTATGGCATTTAAGTTCAAGGAAGTCATTGTTCCACTGTATTCGGGATTCATCAGACCTATCAC
The DNA here is from genome assembly GCF_019279795.1 of Protopterus annectens. Taxonomy (NCBI): domain Eukaryota; kingdom Metazoa; phylum Chordata; order Ceratodontiformes; family Protopteridae; genus Protopterus; species Protopterus annectens. The sequence goes on along the minus strand of NC_056747.1, from coordinate 1,221,337,598 downwards.
TGAGTACAATGCCCCCTTTGGTATGTACCTAACCAGGCATATCCAACAATTGGAATGTCCACAGAGGTTCCTCACAAAAAGAATACAGGGAGTAAGTAACATGTCCTATGCAGACTGCATCAAGGCCCTATCCCTGTATTCTGTCTCCTACAGGCGTTTGAGGAGAGATCTATGTCTGGCATACAGGGCATTGTCAGACCCCACTCTGATGGATCTCCTACATATCCACAAAACAAACAGCACCAGAATTACCCATTCTAAAGACTTAAATCTTGCCTGTGATATAAATAGGACCTGATGGAGAGGTAGGTATATATCCCAGAGACTACCTCATCTAGGGAATAGGCTCTCCATCTATGTGAAGCAGAGTTCCTCCCTAATCCAATTAATGTTCAACTTGGACAATTAGATGGGAAACCAGAAATTCATGCATGGCTTGGCACCTATGTGTCTAACGGACAAAGGTAACCTGTAAATGGTTCATTTCCCAGGCCCATGCTTACACTTATCAAGGATATCAGAACTTGTCAGAGATTTGGGATGCATGGCTAGGCTTAAAAAGGCCCTTGTGGTCATTAGCCTAGTAAACACCCATGAACCTATGAATATATGAATGTGCCTTTTGGATTTTGTTAAATTCACCAGATTTAGGACCAATGGCACTGATACTGACATACCCTAGTATTATTTTTTGGGATGGCTATTGGGAAAGACACTGTTTATGGTATTTTGAGTTAATACAATAGAGAAGAGAGGGGTTATATATACTGTGGCAAGTGGTATGTGTAAATAGCCTCCTATTGTAAAATGGCAAAGGAGCCAGTTAGGGCTTTTTTTTGTCAAGTGATTTACATTTTCTAATGTCTGATAGTTGGATGGAGAGGTTCCTTCTGAAAATTATCATGGCACCTCCACCATTTATAGATCCTGTTCTATTACCAAATAATAGGTTGTAGCTATCTTTAATATATGTGGAGGTACAACATTTGTGCTTGTTGCAAGTCTCTGAAAGGACAACAATATGAGGCTTTTCTCAGTTAAGAAGAGATTCAGATAACGTCCCTTGATTGATATTTTTATGTCATGATGGCTTGCATTTGTATGGAATGTTAGGTGGTTGGCGATGTTATGTACATCAGTTTGGCTATTACCTATTGCTGTGCTGGGGTTAAGATGAATGCCCAAGCAAAACATAGTGTGTGTGTGCTAGGTAATACAGTTTGGCAAGGATGTCTTTGAGACATTTTCCTTTAGTTGGATAGTGTCTTATTAAATGGACTTATATTATATTGTTTTCAAGAGGAGTTTAAGTGGTTTATTGTGGTTGGATGGTATACTAATATGGAGTATATTATTAGAATAGGTGTTATAGTTATTTTTTGATGAAATGGGTTGTGATAATAGGAGGTAGTGCCAGCCATGTCAGGGTGAAATAGGGCAGTGGATGTAAGACTTGTGCCAGCACAGCTAGCTGGAATTTTGTAAATAATTGTATGTCATTTGTATATCAAGCTGATTTGTACAGATACTTGTGCTGAAAATGTATTTGTGAGCCCTGCTTGTGTTAATTGTGCTAAAATGTATCAACAGTACACCCTGATGAAGTGAAGAGAAATGTGCATGTGTTATGGTATCTGAATTAAATGTATGTGTTTTAATAGAGGACACTGGCACAGCAATGGTTAACAAGCTGGTTTATTTTAAGAAGAATAAGGGTAATGTAAATGAACTGTTAAATCATTAAACAACACCCCACAGTATTGAGTAGGGCTGGAGATGGTAGGTCTGGGAGCAGCCATTATCTGTTAGTTTTTGTAAAGAAAGGGGGTAGTGCTGTAATTGTCTCTAGCTCATAGGCATTGCCATAAAAGCTCTAAATGTATATTGTAACAGTCTGCTAAAGTCCTATCTCAAACGACAAAAGGAGATATTGTGAGAACCTAGAGTCAGGTGACCAAATTAGGTAATTCTGCAAGCCATCTTGGATATTATATTTTACAGGGAGTAATCACGGAATATAGAGTATTCTTTTGGGAGCCTGACTAGAAAGACTGCTCACTTATTTCATCTTGCCTTGCCCAAGTAAGTTACTAGGAAACAGTAATTTATCTTAGATTCAGTCAGGAATATAGTGAAGCTTACTTTAGAGACTGGCTTTCTTTATTTTGAATGAGTCTATCCATCAATGTTGTTTTCAATATTTTCTGTGATTTGAACTCTGTGGTTTACTGTGAATATACTTTCAGTATTTTTCATGTTCTTTTATTATTTCTGTCATGGCTGGTTCTTATAGAGAGTATCTAACCCTTGGGGTACTTATATTTATTTGGTGACACTGTGTGGGTCACTCCAAAAGGCCTAGCCACCTTGGTGAACTACTATAATTTGTATTAATATTAATATTACACAGTATAATTGGATACGCTTTTAAAAGCCTTATGGTAACTGACTGGTGGCAGTAATAACTACCTTGTAGTCTGGACAAAGCTGGCAGAGTGGGGAATCTGTGACAGCTTTTCCCAGGGTGTGTGTGTGTGTGTGTGTGTGTGTGTGTGTGTGTGTGCGTGTGTGTGTGTGTGTGTGTGTGTGTGTGTGTGTGTGTGTGTGTGTGTGTGTGTGTGACAATTAAATCTTAAAGAGTGTATGTGTCAGCTACTTAGGGCAGGGACACAAAGTACTAGGTTTACAATGAGGGTGCTGGAGGACTTGGCTTGGACACTCAGCTGAGGACCTAACTCTATAGCTATACCAGTGGGGAATATTATTAGGGATCTGGAGGGAGACTGATATAGAGACATCCAAACCCTGGGCTGAATGTGTTTCCTGTGTACTCTTTAGGGAAATTGTACTTGATGCAGAGAAGTCTGCATCTGGAAATACTGACTGCATCCATTTGTATTCCAAGTGCACGTCCCTCTCCAGTGTTAGTGGTGAGAATTCAGGCTCCTTGATTACTGGCCCAGCGTGAGGATGACACATAGTGTTACCCATCACATATTGGCAGCAGTGGTGGCCGTCACATTTTAATTGGTTGACAGTGGAGAGATCATCACATGCTCACATATTATTGAGCAGTGGTGTGGATATTGAATGCCTGCAGCCTGTAAGCAGTGTCACTAAAGAAAGGTGTACTCTCAGCACCCACACAGTAAACATTCAGTTTCATATCACAATAGTTTCATTTATTTACTGTTTGTTACCTTACTTAATCAGGGAGAACTGGCAAGGATGTCAGCATAGGATTATAGCAAGCTAACAAGGAACTTGTTGGCTGAGATGTGCCAAGCCAAAGAACTGGGGCATGCCAACCTGACAAAGGGGAAATGACTGCAGCCTTAACCACAGCTGCAACACAAACAAGCAACCAGGAAGACAACCAGACTGGCATTGGGAATGTGCAGCTCTCAGTAACAGGACAGTTCAACTTTTCCTCAGAGGACTTAAAAATCCATCTGGAAAGAGTATGCAAACAGTATAATGTTGATTGAGGGGCGCTGGGTATAGTTCCTTACCCCCTTACACCATGGTAAAGCTGTAACTGTTGTTTCTAAATTGTCTGATACTGATTGTTTAGATTATGATCAAGTTAAGAACTGTTTATTGCAATGTTTTAAGTTAACAGCTGAAGCTTACAGAAAAAAATTCATGAGCACAGACCCAAGGCAGATGAAAGTCTATGTGATTATATTGCTGAATTAAGCACTTATTTTCATAGGTGGGTGAGTGGGTGTCAGGCCACCATGTTTGAAAAGTTGGAAGACCTTTAGGTGAGGGAACAGGAACAAGCCCTTAGCACTTTGTCTAAGGACATGAGAATCTAGTTGGCAGACAGGGAATGAAACTCTGCAGATGAGTTGGGGAAAAAGGAGACATGTACCTAGCAAGCAGAGCATCACTGCCCAGGAAAGGAATGCCCAGTGCTGCAAATGCAAATGGATATAAGGAAACCCATGGTGGGCAGCATAAACCACCCCAACAGACTCCACCAGTAACAGGGGAAGCCACTAGTTCAGGTACACAGCCAGGATCAAGGCTTAAATGTCTTAAATGTAAACAGTGGGGCCATGTAGCATATAGATGTCCACAGAGGCAAGGAGGAGAACAAAAGGTGGGTGAGCCAGCAAGTGGGAATAACATAATGCCAGTGGTAAGTTGTCTGGAGAAAACAGTGGTCCCAAACTACCAGCAGAGTTTATATCCAATCTTGGAAGATGGAAAACAGGCCTCTGCTAAGAGAGACACAGCCTCTGACATAACCACTGTGAATCCTGCAGTGGTTAAAGAGGAGCAGTACTTGCTTGGGCAGTCCTCTCCAATCAGAGCTTTGGGAGGGATCCCATTCCAAATGTCTTTGGCCAGGGTTCACCTTGACTGAGAAGGTAGAAAAGGAACAAAGCAAGTAGGTGTGTTTGAGGATATCTCTGCAGATATCCTGAGAAGGAATGATTCTGATAATGGAGTACCTTGTTTGCATGCAGTGACACACAGTCAGGCTTGGAGACAGGTGTATGGGTCTGGTAGCCTGGGTGTATCCAGACTGACCACACACCTGAAGCCAGTACTGATAATGTGACCACTTCAGCGAAGAAGCAACCCTGTAGCAAAGAGACTGAAGATGAGCCACAGCTGTTGGTGGGAACTGTTGTTCCCTTGGAAAGAGTGACTGCAAAGGCAGAGGTGAGTAGTAGTACCCAGGCTGACAGTGAGGCACTGCTGTTAGAAGAAATTGACTTCCTGTGGAAGGGGAGCTGGGAAGGATTACAAATAGAGAGTTGAGACAGGCTCAGTTTTCAGACCCTACACTAAAAGGCTTGAGGGAAGTATCTAGGGAGGCACCTGATTCTCAAAGAAAAGGGGATTCTATATACTGGAACAAAGGGTTACTGTACAGAGAGTGGACCCCTGAGAGAGGGCTAGAAGGTGAGGTAATACAGCAATTGGTAGTGCACAGAGCCTAACATCTGGCACTTCTAGCTGTAGCCCATGACATTCCCTTTGCAGGTCATATGGGCATAAAGCATACAAAGAGATGTATTACGCAGAACTTTTATTGGCCTGGGATTGCCAGGGATGTAACAGATTACTGCAGGACCTGTGAACAGTTCTAAAACGTAGGCAAGGCAGGAGACAAGATCAAAGCTCATTTGATGCCTTTGCCTGTGATACAGGAGCCATTTCAGAGGTTAGCTATGGATATTTTGGGGCTTCTGAGTACCTCAAGTTCCACAGGGAAGAATTATATCCTAGTTGTAGTAGAGTATGCTACTAGATACCCTGGGGTGGTGGGTCTGTCCTCTATTGAGGCAGAGGAGGTGGCAAATGCTTTGTTAGAGATTTTCAGCAGAGAAGGTTTCCCAAGAGAAATACTGACTGACAGAAATGCCAATTTCTTGTCAGACCTGCTGGTTTGTCTGTGGGAGTGCTGTTGGGTGAAGCACCTAAAGACCACCCCCTACTACCCCCAGACTTATGGTCTTGTGGAGAAGTTAACTACTCTACACAAAAGGGCATGCTATGGGCATTTGCAGACCAGTTAAAGAGAGAGTGGGACAAATATTTGCTCTATCTGTTGTTTGCTTGCAGCGAGGTATCTCAGGAATCTACAGGTTTTTCACTCTTTGAGTTGTTGTAATGGTATACGATAAGGAGCTCTCTAGATCTGATTCATGATGAGTGAGAGAGTAAGTATGAATCTCACAAGGAATCTGTTGTGGCATATGTCCTAAACCTCAGGACAAATCTTATGGAGTTCATGGACTTGGCCCAGGAGAATGTGGCAGGAGCCCAACAGCAGAAAAAGGTCTGGTATGACAGGAATACTCGAGGTGATGGTTCTCATTCCTGTTACACACAATAAACTGCACGCAGCTTGGGAGAGACCCTTTAAGGTGATAAGGAAGGTCAATGATGTTAACTATATGATAGAACTGCTAGGCAGGAGCAGGGGCACAAATTGTACCATGTTAACATGATGAAGCCTTACCATGATAGACGGCCCCTTGTGCTGAGTATTTGCAGTAGACGGTAGGAGGAGTCTGAGGGGGATCTATGGCTACAGGTAGCCAGCCAGCAAAATCCCAAGTTACTATGGCGGCACCTAGGCTTGCAAGCATATGATATTACAGTGCAACACTGTAGTGGGGTCAGCAGTGCAAAGGCAAATGGAATCTTAAGACAAGGAATGGGGTAACATATTCCTAGATAGGCTTATTTCTCTCAAGCCACATTTCTCAAGGGTCACTTGAAAAACTGGCTTGAGTCTTCAAAGGGGGGGGTGTGACAATAGGAGGTACTGCCAGCCATGCCAGGTAGAAGTATGGCAGTGGATGTAAGACTTGTGACGGCACAGCTAGCTGGAAATTTGTAAATAATTGTATGTCATTTGTATATCAAGCTGATTTGTACAGATGCTTGTGCTGAAAATGTATTTGTGTGCTCTGCTTGTGTTAATTGTGTTAAAATGTATCAACATTGTACCCTGCTGAAATGAAGAGAAATGTGCATGAATTATGGTATCTGAATTAAATGTATATGTTTTAATAAAGAACACTGGTACAGCAATGGTTAACCAGCTGGTTTATTTTAAGAAAAATAGGAGTAATATAAATGAGTTATTAAATCATTAAATAGCACCCCACAGAGCTGAGTAGGTCCGGAGATGCTAGGTCTAAGAGCAGCCATTATCTGTTAGCTTTTGTAAAGAAAGTGGGTAGTGTTGTAAATGTCTTTAGCTCCTAGGAATTGCCATAAAAGCTCTACATGTTTATTGGTAGCAGTCTGCTAAAGTCCTGTCTCAAACTTCAAAAGGAGATACTTTGAGAACCTAGAGTCAAGTGACGGGATGAGGTCATTCTGCAAGCACTCTTGGCTATTACATTTTACAGGGGATTAATCTTGGAATGTACAGTATTCTGTTTGGGAGCCTGACTAGAAAGACTGCTCACTTATTTCATCTTGCCTTGCCAAGTGAGGTACTAGGGAACAGTATATTCTCTTAGATTCAGTCAGGAATATAGTGAAGCTTAGTTTAGGGATTGTATTTCTTTATTTGTATGAGTCTGTCCATTGATGTTGTTTTCAGTATTATTTGTGATTTGAATTCTTTGGTTTACTGTGAATATAAGTTCAGTATTTCCATGTTCATTTATTATTTATTATTAAATATACAACACAGAAACCTGGTGAACCAAAAAATGGCTTGGACTGTGATAATAACACATAATATAATAAAAAGACCAAACATCATTTAATTCGTAAGCACTTTCACAGTTCAAGAAATATACTGCTTCATCAGACCACGTGTCGATTAAACCAAACTTGAAGGCTAGGAATCCCTGTTCATAGGCTTGTATATGGTAGTAATTTGTTTAGCTGAATTAGTTAGATATTGCTTAGGCATTTTATATATGTAATATGAGTATTTTCCTTTAAAGGACATTTTACAGGTTTTAATTATGTAATTGGATTGATAATCTGATTGTATATGATTTGTATTTAAATCAGTTGTTTTATGAAATGTGTTGTCTGATGAAGTGCTTACAAATTAAATGAGTCTTGGTCTTTTTATTATATTATGTGTTATTATCACAATCCAAGCCATTTTTTGGTTCACCACATTTCTGTGTTGCATTTTTGGATTTTCATTTGATGAACCTTTTCTCCAATCCACCTGGTTTTCTCCTTTATTATTAAATATATTTAAATCTTCTATCATAGCTGGTTCTTGTAGAGAGTATTTAACCTTTGGGAATACTTATATTTATTTGATGACACTGTGTGGGTCACTCCAGAAGTCCTAGCTGTCTTGGTGAACTACTACCATTTGTATTAATATTAATATTACACAGTATAACTGGATGCCCTTTTAACAGTCTTATAGTAACTGACTGGTGGCAGTGATAACTACCTTATATTCTGACAAAGTTGGTAGAGCAGGTGATCTGTGCCACCCTGTCCCAGGTGTGTGTGTGTGTGTGTGTGTGAAAATTAAATCTTAAACAGTTTGTGTCAGCTACTTGGGGCAGTGACAAGAAGCACTGGATTTATAGAGAAAGTGCTGGAGGACTTTGCTTGGACACTCAGCTGAGGACATATCTTTACTGCTGTACCAGTGGGGAGTCTTACTGGGGATCTGGAGAGAGACAGATATTGAGACATCCAGACACCGGCCTGAGTGTGTTCTTATGGAAAATTGTACTTGTTGCAGTGAGGTCTGTATCTGGAAATGTTGAGTGTATCCATTTGTATTCCAAGTGCATGTCCCTCTCCAGTGTCAGTGATAAGGATTGATTACTGGCCCAGCATGGGGGATGATACATATTGGTAGCAGTGGTAGGCATCACATGGCTAAGGTTGATGTGTCAAAGAGGAGGAAGAGTGATATATTCAGGAAAAGAAAAGTGAGAATGATATATAATGGAATGTTAAGGAGTATATTTGCAAAGATAGTTTGAGCTTTGGAGCTGATTGGCAAATGAGTTTAAGAAAATGTAATTTGAATGAGTAGTATACTTTGAATAGTGACCAAATGGGTAATATCAAGCAATTTGTCTTTACAACTTAAAATATTTTATTGTTATATTACTATCAAAAACAGATTTGTATTTGTAATGTGCTTAATTTTTGCTGTGCAAGTTGAAACCAAGAGCAGCTAGCAATATGGCATTCAAGTTCCCTCGTATAAGCCTGTTAAATTTGGGCTATAGTTCTCATATAAACAATTATAACAGTTGGTCTTATGAAAATCTGTTAATAATGTGCAGGTACACGATTTGATTCTCACCTCTGAGGGAAACTGGCTAGACTTAAAATGAGAAAAAACACAACCAGCAGTAGTTGTAAATGGATTTTACTAGCACCAAATAACCATCTGGTACCTCAGTCTTTCACCTGTAAGGATACATCATTAAGTACACATCCACATTAAATACCAAGTGAACCCTTCGTTCATTAACCAGTTAATTACAACCAATTACTTATTTAAAGTGCACAGCATCACAAGGCAAAAACTTTTGCTTTTAACTGTTTACATAAATAGCAAAATTCATTTAAAATTCTTATTATACATTGAATATCAGATTTACATACATTTCTTACATTAAACATTTATATATTAAGTAAAATTTACTTCTAAATTAAGTCCCCTAGGGGATAACATACCATAATTCAAAATCATTTTACTTTCCAGTATATTTAACTTTTGCTTCAACTCCCCCCACCGACTAAACTTAGACTGGCAAGAACACTAAAAAAGAATGTGCTATCATCACCCCCATGTACCCTATAAAAATGTTCTCCCACTGGGCTCCTAAAATTTCTATTATGAGGACAGGTAGCTTACATCCATATAAGTTGGGAACTGCTGATTGAAGGCTCATTGTCTGTTATTCTAAAAGTGTATTAGTTCTGGTTTAAGCACTTGGGCTTCAGGCCAGTTAATATACATTAAGAAGGTTTGTGGTCTGCACTCTTGTGGGAGGAGAGGCTGGAATCTGCCCTTCTGAGCTGGGAATCTCTGGTTAAAGGCTTATAGTGCCTGCATATTTGAACTGTTTCTTACTGAAATTGGTGCGCCTTGTTTGCTGTAGCATACACTAGATCCAGGCCTGCTGAAACTAGCTTTGTTTGTATAACTTGAGCACTAATCCAGGCCTTCATTTTTGGAGCAGGTTCCCCTGCACCCCAGTGGCAGGACTGTGCAGTTAGAACGTGTCTGACTGAAGACTGCTGGAACAGGGCTCAGTTTTGAGAGTTTTTTACTGGTTAATTTGGTAATTTGTTTAAAAGCCTTTTCTGATTGCTTGTAGTCATCTAAAGCTGTTTTAAGTGTATATTTTACTGCTTGTAGTCATTTAAAGCTGTTTTAAGTGTATTATTTACTGTTTTTGCCTTATCTTTAAAAAAAAGGTTTCCTTGTTTCCCACCTTTCTAAGCTAGTATAGTCCAGTTTTCAGGCTAGTGCTGAATTCAGGGCTGTGTTACAAGTTTCTGAGTTGCCCATACCTTACTTGGATAGAAGGAGGTTTCTCTGTTCACCTGTGAGAGAGGGAGCTTTGAGCAGCCATCTGTCCCTGGAGGAGTGGTTCCAGCCCAGAAGTTAGTAGTTTATAGGCCATTTTGGGCTAATTTCTATCTCTTTCATTTTCCTGCTGTAAAAAACCATGTTTGCACGGTTTTGCACATCCAGGCAGTGCCGGTTAGCTAGGGTTAAATTATTCCCGGCTCCACCAAATCTCCTCTTCAGTTTTTCCCTTGAAAGTAGTCTAACTCTCAACCTAAGCACTTAAAAAGCATCCTACAGTACAGCACTTGCTCAGACCTAATAGCTAGCACTAATATACCCCGACACTTGATTGCCCAGCAGGGCAAGGCTCATTATTCACCCCTCACCAACCAAGCGACTAAGCAGCTCACCCTACTACTCAGGCAAGACCAAAGGGCAATTTCAGGTATACTCTCCAGTCCAGCTGGTGAACCTGGGTATCCTGAGGGAATGTTACAACTGCCTCATGTACACAGACAACCCTCTCCTCCTACCACAAAACATTAACATATGCAAGAGATGCAATTGTATAGCTAAATTGGAGGCTAAGCTCTCTCCACCCAAGACTGGCACAGGCAGTCATGAGGAGAAGGTTAACACTTGCATCACACCTCCAGCCTCACATAGACATACTAAACGAGCACTGGCAAATAATACACATAAATACACAAAATCATACTCAGAAGCTTTAAATAGAAACCTGCAAAAGCATCAGAGACCTCCAAAGCAGACACCCAAAAAATCTGCACCTCCCGTCACAAACCAGACAACACATAAAAGACAAAATCAGTGTGCCGCACAATCACAGCCCTTAAGGCGAAATAACATACCTAACACACTAGTAATAGGTGACTCTATAGTCAGGTACACTGATGTCCCACTCACTAGGCTGGCCAAGGAGAAGGTTACTGTTAGCTGCCTGTCGGGAGCCAGAATCCGCCACATAACACAAGCACTCAGGTCACTCTAGAACAAGTACAAATATGACTCTGTCATTGTTCATGTTGGTGTGAATGACCTGAGACCTACCTCCCTGGACTTCATGAAAAGAGACATGGAAGAGCTCTCTGATCATGTAGCCCAGGCGGGTATGACCCTGACCCTGAGTAGCATCCTGCCCTCACCAAGAATGATACCACAGTATAAAGAAAAAATGATCAATTTCAACAACCGACTAAGCTTCTGGTGTCATTTAAAGGGGATCCAGTGTCTGTCAGCCTGGGACAACATGCTCAACAAGCTCTGTTGCTTTACAAGAGATGGCTTGCACCTGTCACCCCTAGGCTTTCGAATACTCGCCAAGGCTCTTGCTGCCCCCATAGTGCCTTTTTAAGGCAGGGCTCAAAAGTCAAACCCACCTCTGTAATCAGCACAAATAAAAAAAATGAGGGTTATGCTACTCAACGCCAGGAGTGTAAATCTCAAAATGCATGTGCTCGAAGCACTCCTCAGTATGGAGAACGTTGACATCTGTGCAGTAACTGAAACCTGGTTCAAGGCTCCACAGAGCACCCCAGCACTACCGGGCTACAACTCATAACACACATTTTGGCCACAGAACATGGACCGAAACACAAAAGGAGGGGCTGTATCCATATTCATCAAGGATACCTACACCTCCAGGTTAGTGGCGCAGCATGATACCTCTGAGATCATCCAATGGCAACTAACATCGATCAAATCTGCAATGCAAATTGTGTCCTGCTACAGATGACCCTCCATGATCCAGGACCACCACTCCACCTTTCTGGAGACACTGGAAAATATGAAGGTCCTACCGAACACCCTGATATTGGGTGATTTCAATTACCCTACCGTTAACTGGGAAAACTACTCAAACAAACTCCCAGGTCCAGCGCTTCCTGGAATTTATCAACTCAAATGCCCTGGATCTGCTGGTAAACTCCCCTACCAGAGGTGAAACCATATTGGACCAGGTCATCACCAATATGGGAGACAGGTGTTCCGCACCAGAGGTCAACCCGTCACTGGTTAGATTAGACCATAAACTAATCACTCTGGATGTCCACACCACACCACCACCCCCAACCAAGGAAACCACAGTGAAAAACTTTTCTAAAGCAAACTTCACCTTACTTAACACAGAGGTGGTAAGTTTCACAGCCCCCACGCTAAAGGATAACAGTGTCCAAGATGCAGGAACCTTTACAAATGCACTCTATGAGCACCTACAAGGATGTGTGGATCATGCCATCCCTAGCAAAACCAAGACTCACTCCCCTACGAAAAGGAAACCAGTCGGGTGGATCCCTGCCATAAACAGGCTATACAAAAGAAGGAGGAAACTAATTCAGAAAAAAAGCAAATCCCAAGAAGGAAAGACATCCCTGATCAGTATCAGTAAGAAACTAAGGTCCCTCATAAAATCATCCAAGGCTAACTTCGAAAGAAAAATAGCAAAGGATTTGAAAGATAACCACAAAGCCTTCTTTAGCTATGTCAACAATCTAAGTGGCAACTCGCAGATATGTTCTGAGCTAGTGCAAAATAGCACAAAATATACTGAACCTACTGATATTGCCAACATCCTGGCAGATAGATTCAGTGCAAACGTCAGCCCCCTCTCACCCCCAAAAGGGCCCTCAACAATACCGGAAATGTGTAGTGTCCTGGAAATCACAGACACACAGGTGAAAACAGCCCTTTCAAAAGCCAAAAGCACAGCATCAACTGGGCCAGATGGTGTCCCAGGATGCGTCTTGCACGAACTACAGAACGAACTAACCCCCCACCTAAACACACTTTTCAACCTCAGCCTCTCCACAGGCTACATGCCCATAGAATGGCTCACAGCAACAGTTATTCTGCTCCACAAAGGAGGGGCCACAACTGACCCTGGTAACTATCGCCCCATAAGCCTGACTAGCCTGGTCTGCAAGGCTATGGAGCGCATCATCATGGAACTCATTAACAAAGACATTGGGAACCTCCAAACCCTTGACCTGACCCAATTAAGCTTTGTTAAGGGCAGATCATGCCTACTAAACCTGGTTGACTTCTTCGAGACAGTCACCAAGGCCATAGATGAGGGGAAGGTGGTTCACACAGCCTACCTTGACCTTGCCAAGGCTTTTGACACCATTCCCCACTTGGGAATTATAGAAAATCTCACCAGCCTGAACATAAACCCCTACGTCATGAGATGGGTTGCCAACTGGCTTACAGACAGAATGCACACGGTAAGAATAGCGGGCTCCAGATATGACTCTAAACCAGTCACAAGTGGTGTCCCACAAGGCTCTGTCCTGGGACCCCTACTGTTTGGCATATACTTCTCAGAAGTACAGGCAAACACAGGAGGACTAAGGCTAACCAAGTTCACCGAAGACTGCAAACTGGGAGCCATAATTGACTCTCCGGCTGACACGGACATTCTCCAAAAGGGCCTTACTGAGACGGACACCTGGTGTCAAAGTCATGGTCTCAAGCTAAATGCCAAAAAATGCATAGTCATCCCATTTGGGAAAAACAAAACACCCATGAATTACCACATAGGTGGCAGCACCCTTAATACAGAAGAGGTAATAAGAGATCTGGGGACCCAGGTAGATATTAATCTTTCCTTTGACAATCATATTGTCAAAGTAGTTAGGAAATCCTTCTATGTAGCCCATCTAATTACTAAAGGGTTTGCAGCTAGAAATAAAGAGGTTATAGTGCCCCTCTACTCGTCACTCATCAGACCCATCATAGAGTACAATGCCCCATTTGGGATGTACCTCACAAGACACTTCCAACAGCTGGAAAGACCACAAAAGTACCTCACCAAGAAGATTACTGGCCTCAACATATGTCCTATGCAGCCCAACTGGAAAAACTCTGGCTGTACTCAGTGGCATATCGCTTACTCAGAGGTGATCTCTGCCTGACTTACAAAGCCATGTCCAACTCAGAATTGGTGGACATGCTCCACCTAAAGAAATCCAAGTCACTGTGAGCCACTTGCTCTAGTGAGCTAAACCTCACCACAACAATAAATAGAACATGCTGGAGAGATAGATTCCTGTCACAGAGACTCCCCATGCTTTGGAACAAAATTCCTAACTACATTAGGCAGAGCCCCTCACTAACACTCTTCAAGAGAAACCTTGATGAGTGGATAGGTAACAGAAAATACACCCCTGGGATCACTTCATTGGCTCTTCTTGACAGAGGCTCAGTTAATTAATCAATGGGGCGGTGAAAGCTGATACACTCTGGCTAGGCTTATAAATGCCCTTGGGCAGATAGCCTAGTACCTACCTATGAACCTATGAATCTATGAATGTTCCCCACGTGTTCTAATAGTCTAACCTTTACTGCTCTATATACCATTTTATAACCTCACAACCACACCCAACTATATAAACGACCCTACAGGAGTTACAAGTAAACCTTCCTTTACAGTCAAATTTCCTTCCATTAATGAAAGTGCCAGAAATGTTTATTATGTTTTTTCACACTTTACACTTTCCACAAGCATAAGAACCTACCATTCCCTTGCCAACACTATACAAACCATGAAAATTAGCATTTAACTCCCCTAGAAATTTCTTGAACTCAGAAAGCTGCACCTTACAAATAAAAACACAACCAGCAGTAGTTGTAAATGGATTTTACTAGCACTAAATAACCATCTGGTACCCCGGCCTTTTGCCTTTAAGGATACATCATGAAATACACATCCACATCAAATACCAAGTGAACCCTTCATTCATTAATCAGTTAATTACAACCAATTACTTATTTAAAATGGACAGCATCAAAAAACAACAAAAAGCAAAAAGTTTTGCTTTTAACTGTTTGCATAAATAGCAAAACTCATTTAAAATTCTTATTATTATACATTGCATATCAGATTCACATACATTTCTTAAGTTAAACATTTATATATTAAATAAAATTGACTTCTAAAGTATGCCCCCCAGGGGATAACACTCCAAAATTAAAAATCATTTTACTTTCCACTATATTTAAATTTTGATTCAGCCCCACTAAACTTGGACTGGCAAGAACACTAAAAAAGAATGTGCTATCATCAACCCCATGTACCCTACAAAAATGTTCTCCCACTGGGCTCCTAAAATTTATATTACGAATGTCCCCCAAGTGTTCTAATAGTCTAACCTTTACTGCTCTTTTTGTTTGCCCTGTATACTATTTTATAACCTCACAACCACACCCCACTATATACATTTATTAAATTCACTTCCCTTAGGAGAATTTAAGCAGATAGCATGCAATACTTCACATGATAAATATAAGAAGGAATTTATATTGGACAGCAAAAAAAGATTGATGGCATGGGGTTACAATAAACACATTTTGGATAGTGCAGTGAGATATACTTTAGCAGATGAAGGTGTAAACGTTAAAAAGAAAATGTAAAATAGAAGTAATTTGAAGCCCAGTTTTTCTGGAAAAGATTTGTATTTTGTATCTAAACGTTCTCCCTTTTCTAGTCTTGAGGGATTTAATACAGGAATTTTGGCATTTAGTATGTATGGATGAAATAGTGAGGGATTTGTTTTATGGGATGGTGAAGTTTTCTTATAGTAGATATGCAAATCTGAAAGAACTATTAAATAGACCGGTGTATAGTGTTGACAAGGGAATGGTAGGTTCTTATCCTTGTGTAAAGTGTAAAGTGTGTAAAAACATTAGAAACATTTCTGGCA
Source organism: Protopterus annectens (assembly GCF_019279795.1). Lineage (NCBI taxonomy): Eukaryota > Metazoa > Chordata > Ceratodontiformes > Protopteridae > Protopterus > Protopterus annectens. The sequence goes on along the minus strand of NC_056747.1, from coordinate 1,221,321,878 downwards.
CTTTCATTAATGGATGAAAATTTGACTGTAAAGGAAGGTTCACTTGTAACTCCTGTAGGGTCGTGTATATAGTGGGGTGTGGTTGTGAGGTTATAAAATAGTATATAGAGCAGTAAAGGTTAGACTATTAGAGCACTTGGGGGACATTCGTAATAGTAATTTTAGGAGCCCGGTGGGAGAACATTTTTGGAGGGTACATGGGAGCGATGATAGCACATTCTTTTTTAGTGTTCTTGCTAGTCCAAGTTTATTGAGTGGGGGGGGAGGTGAAGCAAAAGTTAAATATACCAAAAAGTAAAATGATTTTGAATTTTGGTACATTATCCCCTAGGGGACTCAATTTAGAAGTCAATTGTACTTAATATATACATGTTTAACTTAAGAAATGTATGTAAATCTGATATTCAATGTATAATAATAAGAATTTTAAATGAGTTTTGCTATTTATGTAAACAGTTAAAAGCAAAAGTTTTTGCTTTTTGTTGCTTTTTGATGCTGTGCACTTTAAATAAGTAATTGGTTGTAATTAACTGATTAATGAATGAAGGGTTCACTTGATATTTAATGTGGATGTGTATTTCATGATGTATCCTTAAAGGAGAAAGGCCGAGGTACCAGATGGTTATTTGGCGCTGGTAAAATCCATTTACAACTATTGCTGGTGGTGTTTTTTCTTATTGTCAACTTCAGCTTTGGCTGTTTGTTTTTTTATATAGACTTAAAATGACCCACAATGGCAGCTAGCCTGTACTTACCTATGAACCTATGTCTATATTTTTAATTAGTTTTTAAAATGTGTACATTGGTGCGCAAATCAAAAAAACCTGTAGCTGAAATTTTTAAATAATGATTAATGCACATCGAATAAACAAAGCATGAGATGCCAGCAGATTTGTGTTCATAGCAATTGGATTAAGTAGTAGCCTCATGACTGGTTAAAGTACCTAGCATGGAGTAAAATATTTCAGCTCAAACACAGTGGGCCAAATTCAATAATGCCTACACTAAGTGTAGATTAAGTGTACACAATATGCATTCAGGAACATCCCTACCAGCTTTTTTGTGCTTTCTAGTTACTCAGAAAGATTACACTAAAGTCTACACTTTGTGGTAACCTTTATGAATCCCTGTGAATATTTAAAGCTGCAAGAAAATCAGTAGGAAAACTGAAATTAGGAGGAAGAAGGTGCGAGTTACACCTGTGTTGTCTGTTCACTCAGAACAGTGTAACAGTGTACACAGTGTAGATTTGATTGAATCCCAGGGAGTATCCTTATGGCTAATAAATGTTATTTTGCTATTAGATAGTACAGAGATGTGTAGGAAACAGGCCTAGCTTCACAAATTATGCAGATATACAGTCTGTTTTGCCAGCATGATACTTCTATAAGGCAAATGGTGCCAATGGTGTCCTGATTACTTCAAGAAAGAAACAAAACTAGTTAATAGATAAGAAACACATTGCAAACAAATCTGGCACCTTCAAAGTAGGTTATTGTACAACATTTTTCTTATAAGCCTCAAGCATTTAAAGGCAAAGCTTTTAACGGCAAATGGTGCAAAGACTGCTTGACGAGAATGTCTTTTTGATTCTATAAAATAAGCTTATGGTTGAAAAGGAACAGAGAGCAGCTTCAAAATATGCAGATAAATGAGCTCTTTTGCAAACACCCAGTTTTAAGAGGCAATGGGCACTGAGGCTAATACCAGGAATATCCTGAACATATTGGGAGCAGTATGACATTAGCCTGTGCACTGAATAGCACATGTATAAACAGTGGTTATCTGCTTGGTAAATGTGCACACGTACAAAGGCAATCATACAAAACACAACTGGTGACAGTGGAGAAAGAATTCAGAATACATGGTATAGTAACAAACAAGTTAAATATGGCATACCTATTTAAAAAGAATTGACGTGGCAAAAGTAAGCCAGGAGACCTTTAGATCAACTAATCTGACAGATGTTTTGGAAAAATTAGGCAGAGGAAGGGAATGAGTATGAGTGAAAGAGGTAGAATGGATGAAATAAGAGGTGTATGGATATTTGGACACAGGAATTAAAAAATAACATGTTAATAGCAAGAAGCAGAGATGGTGAAGACAGAGAGAAGAAGTGAATGAATACATGAGAGTGTAGGATAATGAATTATTTATTTTTTACTTTTATTTATCCTTTATTGATTGGGTTAGTCTTGCAAAGCTACTAGCCTCTTTTCATGGGGACCCCACAGTGATATTTATACAATTAGGATAAATTTGGCCAAGACACTGAGTAACTTCCTGTACTTGTTAGGAGAGTGCTTGTTCTGTTCCTAGCACAGTTGTGGCTGTGAGAACAGCACTCAAGGAAATCCAAAATGGTGGATAGCACAGAGGTGAAGAGCAGTGCAGTGTCTGAAGCTCTACAAGATTCTGAAGTGCTGTTTTAGCAGAATTTGTTTGTTTCATCAGAAGCAAACAGTCAAAACAATGATGGATGTGTTATAACAGCCTTTCAGTCAGGAGGGTTGTGGGATGGTATTTTGGGTGAACTGTTGTTGCAGAGCAAGCCAGAGTAAGGAAAAGTTATTTCCTGGAGTGAAATATTGGATAAAATTCATTCAGAGGAATTGGAATCTATTTTGAAAGAAGATTGCCAGACAAAGAAATCATATGCCTAGATTGTTAAAGAAATGGCATGGAAAGTGACGAGATCAGTAGAAGGGAAATGTCAACAATGGAAGGAAATGTGTGGTCTTAATTCAGAACAAAGAAGGAAAGGAAATGGATGGTCTTAATTCAGAACAAAGAAGGAAAGGAAATGGATAGGTATGACACTTGGGATAATTTGATGGTCCCACTAGGATTGAAGTCTCAGGAGGTAAGAGCTTTTATTCTTATTCACATAGACATTTTGTGACACCATTTTTGAGACTGGTTCTGTTCTAGAAAATTTTTTTGGGGGGGTGTATGAGAAGAAAAAGAACTGCTATCCATGGAATTCTTTTGTGGTTAAAACATTTCACAGTGAAACAAATAAAATACGTGTACAGTTTTGAACTGAAGTTGAAAAAGAGACAGAGAGATTTAAGCAAACTTTGTAAAGAAGTTATAAACATTAGCAAAGTCTATGATAACAGAGGATTATGGCCTACAGGATGGGACTGTCATAATTCATCAAAGGTTCACTTCAGCAAATCTTTCGTCATTGAACCTTATCCAGCAAACGTTCATTTGAGCAAATGTTGTCTGCAACAAATTTATGTCGGGAAAGGAAGAAGCTGGCCAGCAGCACAAATTCACCCTTTTCCCCACTGTGGCACAATTTCAGATCTCATAATTGGTATATATAGTTGGGAGACTGTGGGTGGCACAGTGCCGCACATTGGGGTGTGGGGGCAAAGGCCCCCCACTTTGGTGGGTTTTACATGCTGTGGTATCTGTTCTGGTGTTGCTTTGGCCAAGTGCTTAGTTTATCTGTTTAAATATTTTCTCAATGAGAATGTTCATTGAAATGAACATTCAATGGTTAGGGTTTGATGAAGAAAGGTTCGATTAATTGAACCTTTGATGGATTAATATAGACCCATGGTATTGGAAATGGAGAAAGAAAAATGTTCATATGCCTAGCATGATAAATATAGAAGGTAACAGAGGTGTTGAAAAATAGAAAAATATTGGGGATAACAGAAACATGTTTTTTTTTTCCCTGTGGATAACATGATCAGTTGAAAATTAACTGTGATAAGTAGAAATGTTATATTTGTGGAGAAACAGGTAATGATGCAACAAGTGTGAACTGAAATGTTATAAATGTAACAAAACATGACCTTTATGGATGGATTGTAAACTAGAGAAAAAGGATGAAGAAGAAGAAAACAAAATGAAGACCGTATGCGAAGAGAAGAAACCATCCGAATAAAAAGATAAAGAAAAAGTAGAAAAGTAAGAGCAGAGTAAAAATAATCGTAAGGATAAAGAGAAAAATGAAACAGATGATAATATAAAAGAAGGTTCTGAAATACGTGATGAAGATATAAATAGGAAAACTGTGAAATGTAAAAGGAATTCTATTGGCAAAAGAGTAAGAGATAGAAAAAGAAAGTTTAAAGGGATTAAAAACTGAAAAAGAAAGGAGATACTTCAAATTTACACCATTTCTGTTAAGTTACAACAAAGACATAATGACAACTTTAGAGTGCTTTCAGTAAATGTAAATGGTATCAGAAATACCAGGAAACGAATAGAAATTCTCAGTTGATGAAGTACATAATAATATTGGAAGATGTAAGATTTTTGACACAAGAAGAGAGATTGCAAACAAAAAAAACTTTGGGTAGGAGATACAATATGGAACCTAGGAAATGAACTATGTTCAGGCATGGTTGTACTTTGTAGAAAGACCATGAAAATATTAAACATAACATTGGCAGTGATGGGAAGATTAACTTTTGTAGATCTCAGATAACATAGATTCATAGGGGTGTACTAGGCTAATGGCCCTGTAGCCTTTACAAGCCTAGCCCATAGGAGTGCCCTGGCATCATGCCACCCGACATTAGTTCCCAGTGCCTCTATCAAGTAGAGCCACTGCAGTGATCCCCGGGGTGAACTTTATATTTCCCACCCACTCATCAGGATTTTTCTTGAAGGGGGCCAGTGAGGTTCTCTGCTTAACATGTATGGGAAGTCTATTCCAGGGCATGGATAGGCTCTGGTTACATAATCAAGTATATAGAATTATAGCATTGTATGCATACATTACAAGCAAAGAAAGGGAAACTTATTTCATAAAATTTTGGATTATGTACTAGTAAATATAAATATAATATTAATGGGAGATTTTACTTGTGATTTGAGAGGAAAAAGAAGATGAGAGAAAGTGATGTTAAAATTTGAAGTTATAAAATGTGGCAATTTAAAACATTTGGAATAATAATTTGTAGACATATAGTCAAGGTATATATAAGGGGGAAATAGATTATTATACAACAAGGTATAAATATAGCTAAGAGAGAGATACTTTTCAGTTAACTCAGCCATACGGATAGAAAAACAAGAAAATAAGGAGTATAACAGATTGAGAAAAGAAACCTAACACCACAGTTAGCCACATATGCAACCTCTTGCATTGAATGAAAAATGCAATACAGTTGTCTCCAATACTAGGCAAAATTTCAAAAGCAAATGTTAACAACATACTGTGCTGTAAACATAAGCTTGTCATCTCACAAATGTAAAACACTGCAAGAACTGCCTATGTCAACAATGAAGTATAAGATACATGCAGATCAACCTTTATTTTTTACTGCCTATATAAATTCATTCATAATGTTAGAATGTAAATGTACTTTAATAAGGTAAACATCTTAGCAAAATATGTGCTTCTTTGCAGAATGCATGCCTTAAAAAATAGCAGTCACAACCTTCTCTATTTCAAAACAGTCTCCTCACCTTCCATTTTCCTAGCTACGCTCTTACCTTTTTATAGTGTAGATTGAGCCCCCTCAGCACTCTGAAGATGCAAATGAGGCTGAGTGGAAATGAATGGATTTCACATCTGTTTTTGCCATCGGCCACACTAGTCCCTTTATCTCCCTGCAATACTACTTAGACTTGCTGTGCTAAAGGAACATGGAATTATAGCAGATTCCACTGACAGGAAAGAAACCCTGGCTGTCCCAACACAAGATTCACCAGACTCCACATGCAATGTACTTGTCACGCTGTTAACCCGATTGTAGTATAAAAGTAAACAGGAAACGCCAGTGGTTCAAATAACTTATGCCTTATTTTAATAACCATAAAACCAATGATTAAGCAGTTTTGTCCATCACTTGGACTTCAACAGAACCAACAAACAATGAAAAGATATGGTATTATATACACCTACCATTAAATTGAATTAATTAATTAACCAATAAGAATGTAATGTCCTCATCACGACTTCTTTCTTTGCTGTATAAACCTGACATGCTAGTTTTTAAAATATACAAAAGCATCTTTCAATTCATAAAATAAAAAATATAAATCATCCTATAAAAATATATATAAAAATTATCACAATCTGTTAGCCCTTAATGCTAATAAAGGGCAAATGGAAACAGTTTCATTTATTCCTGGAAATTGGCTAGCATTCAATTTAATTTGCCACTTCACCTCTTTAGACTCTCAAAGAAGTTTGATATCACCACCTCTTGGGTTGGGTTCCACTTTTTCTTAAATCCCGAAGATAAATTTTTTATGTGAAGGGAGCTTTTAATGTGTTTATAAAGTGCACTATTTTTGTTGCACTTACTTATGTTATATACATGTTCATATATTCTTTTTCTGGGATTACATTCATTTTTTTCCTACATAGAAAGCCAAACATCCATTGCACCTAGCCAAATAAATCACATATTTGGTTGCACAGTTCCCTCACACCAAAACCAGTATCTGTTTGGAGTAATTGTCTAATATTATAGATTTTTCTTCCATAATGGAAATACATGGTGGGCAGCCTCCACATTTGGTAGTCCTTCTATCCCCCCATGATCTAGAGACCTGCTTAGTACCTCTTCAACACTTTTTTTTATATTTCTCCCAGTTTTAAATGAGAATAAAGGTTCTGGTTCTAGTAGATGGTAAATCTCAGGGTTTGTTTTTAACACATTCCAGTTTCTCCTTATGATTTTCATTATATCATTACCCTGTGTTGAATATTTTACCATCATTGCCCTTTCATAGCTCTTTTCATTACTAGGTATACTTCCTTTTACCATCCCTATCCCTAGAAGGGGTTAGTATCTATTACCCCGTTTTGTTTCCACATAACTTCTAACATCTTTGACCATATTTGGGGGGGGGTACCCTCTGGCTAAAAACATATGTGCAAATTTGTTGAGTTCAAAGTGAAACTCTTCAAGGTGTGAGGCGATTCTTGCAGCTTGAATATATTGTGATTTCAATATACTTTTCTTCTGTTTGTGAGGATGGCAACTCCTATAATCTAAGTACATATTAGTGAATGTAGGCTTCCTATAAATATTAGATTTAAAGCCTTGACCCATATGTGAAATCATTGTGTCCAGACAATTAATTTTACTAACATCAAATTTAAAAGTAAATTTTAAAAACTTAGAGGAAATTTAAAAAATTCACAAATTTAGTAATAAGCAAAGCTGGACCTTTTCACAAAATAAAAATATTGTCCAAAAACCTACTGTATAAGTTGATATATTTCCAGTATTCGGAGGTAAGCACTGTATTAGTTTCCCAATTGAGCATCACCAAATTAGCATAACTTGGGGCACAGGAAGCTCTCTATCTTCCATCTATTATAAATCCACCATTTAGGCCAATCATGGCAGCGAGAGGGTCTAAAACTTCCAGAGAAGTAAATATTGTGGGAAGAAATATCCAGGGAATTGTTATGGCTAGGCTTGTATAGGCCCTAGGGCCGATAGCCTAGTACCAACCTATGAACCACATTGGTATGGCCATAGACAGGTGGCTTAAGCCTGTACTTCAGAATATTGTTCATTTAATCAAGGACTCACAGAACTTCCTGGGGAGGTTGAAACAAGAATTATGGTCTGATGATTTAATTTTTTTAACAATTGATGTTATTGACCTTTTTAATAGTATACCCTGGGAAGAAGGAGTCTCATGAATTATAATAACTTTTCTGGTAATAAAATATCCATTTTAATAGAACTAATGAGTTTAGTATTGGATTATAATTTTAATTTTTTGAGGGAGAATATTTCAAGCAAATTAAAGGGGTAGCCATGGGGGCTTTTATTATCTCAAAGATGCGTAAACAACATGAAGCAGAACCCCTCCATGACCCTCTACTAGCAATGTCCAGACCACTGAATGTATGATTGCTAATTCACTCATACAGTGGTGCCCATGTCCCATATGGCAGCCTGTAATAAAATCCAACACATACGCACATACCCCTATTATTTCCCTCACCTAGAGGTAGTAATTTGGGTTAAATGGATAATAATGGCTAGGCTTGTATGGGCCCTTGGTCTTTAGCCTAATAATCTACTATGACCCTATGAACATCGCACATGTCAATGTAGTTTGCACCTACATGTGCTATGTTAAGGTGTGGATGTACTGTAGTTCTACAACGGTGTATTCTAATCTGGGATTAGAGATACTGCACTGATGCCTGCTGCTGCTATTTGGTTACATGTTCCTTGCATAACATATATATTAATATGCCTCCTGAGGACTGTTGGCATGGCATGATGCTATGTATATTGTTGCCTTACTAAGGCATGTGTTCTGATAGTGGAGTATATCCACATTCTACACAGTTCTCATTTAACCATCACAGTGACAGCTGCACTATGGCACAGGTGTGCATGTGTATACCTAACATCTGGAAATGTTATCTGATATACAGGAATATTAGGTCATAGTGATTAAATGGGCACATACTCCTGGGTTCAACAACATGTTGTAATGCTGTTGAATACACAAACATATGACATTTTGAGATTCGCTTGCAACCTTGGCAAATTCAATGTATGCACTAATGTGTTGCTATTCACAAGGATTACAGAGGTGTTCTCCAGCAGCACTGTGTGACTGTCAACATTTGTGTCATTAACTGTTCTGTACGAATCACATTCCCTTTAATTTGTAAATGTCTCCATATATGGTGTCAAGGCCCTCACCCACACATTTACATTGATAAGCATATAGGCCTGTGATGTAAAAGTGATGTAATGACATGAAACAGGTAGAGTTGTAAGACTATGTTAACAGTTCCAGTGTGTCACATGTGATTCATACCCAAGGTTTTATTCAGGGGTGATGTACTGCTTGAAGTCCAATTGTAGTATAGGTACAGCTATAGTGTGACTGTACTGTGTTAAGATGTACCACTATATCACACCAGTATCACCACTTGATAGTTTGCATGAACACATATTCATGTATATTAGGATTTCATGGCAGTATAACATTTTACTTATATATTTAGCGTGCTCTGTGCACTTATAGAGCATGCTCCATATATTGTTTAATATGTATACAATATTAAAGTGACAGCTTCCTCAATCATTGACACTTGACTTTGCACGTCTGTAATTTATGTGCACATGGGCACAGTTGAAATATTAATAGATACACAAACAAAACGAAACTAAACCAGCATATTTTTTTTATTTACAATGATCTGGTACCTCGGCAATTCACCTTCATGGATCACAATTCATTTCAAAAAATGAAGCAATATATATACAACAGTACAGCTATTATTCAATTAATTTATCAATTAAATAGCAATTCATAGTTGAAATATTGCCATCATTCCCACATACTGCTGTACCATACATTATCATGGATAACTTCTTAATTCACATATCAATTACAGATACTTCAGATAATATCCAGTGGTTTTACATGTGGCGGATGAATGCAATACCCAGCTGTGTGTAGGGAATCCACTCATAATAGTGTGATGTTTGTATGTGTTTTTATCTGTATGGCCATACCTACATCAGGCAGGGATACTTTAGTCAAGTGCACCTCATTTAGAATAGCGATCTCCCATATCTGGTAGGCCATATAGAACTATTAGCAAACAACCAATGAGACCACAAAATAGAAAATAAATAATGGAGCCAAAGATGTGGATAGCTGCTGAAATCAAATCTTTACTGGTGCTTCTGGTACCTTGGCCAAACTGCCCTCAAGGAAGAATTGTACACAATACAGCAACACTTTAAATAGAATTGTATATATAGAACTATTCTCTGGAATGCATACCTAGTAGGATCTGACAGTGCAGACTTCTCTTCAAGGTGTTCTACTAGATGCATGTGTGATACATCTTTCTGTGTTGCAGTCAGTAAATATACAGCTCAGTGACAACATTGATAGCATGGTTTTGATTCTTGCAGGAAAGGGGGAATTGTATTTCTGTACTGTTGTCTGCATGTATGATTTGGCAAAATTTTACACCGGATGCCCTTCCTGACGCAACCCTCCCCATTTATCCGGGCTTGGGACCGGCACAAAGAAATGCACTGGCTTGTGCATCCCCAGTGGATGCGATGTTTGCTCTGAGAGTGTTGATGGAGAAGTACAGAGAAGGTCAGAAGGAGTTTCATTGTGTCTTTGTGGATTTAGAGAAAGCATATGACAGGGTGCCTAGAGAGGAGTTGTGGTATTATATGAGGAAGTCGGGAGTGTCAGAGAAGTATGTAAGAGTGGTACAGGATATGTACAAGGGTAGTGTGACAGTGGTGAGGTCTGCGGTAGGAGTGACGGATGCGTTTAAGGTGGAGGTGGGATTACATCAAGGATCAGCTCTAAGCCCTTTCTTATTTGCAATGGTGATGGACAGGTTGACAGACGAGATCAGACAGGAGTCCCCGTGGACTATGATGTTTGCAGATGACATTGTGATCTATAGTGAGAGTAGGGAAAAGGTGGAGGAGACCCTGGAGAGGTGGAGATATGCTCTAGAGAGAAGAGGAATGAAGGTCAGCAGGACTAAGACAGAATATATGTGTGTGAATGAGAGGGAGGATAGAAGAATGGTGAGGATGCAGGGAGTAGAGGTGGCGAAGGTGAATGAGTTTAAGTACTTGGGATCAATAGTTCAGAGTAATGGTGAGTGTGGAAGAGAGGTGAAGAGAGTACAGGCAGGATGGAGTGGGTGGAGAAGAGTGTCAGGAGTGATTTGTGACAGACGAGTACCAGTAAGAGTGAAAGGGAAGGTCTGCAAGAGGGTAGTGAGACCAGCTATGTTATATGGGTTGGAGACAGTGGCATTGACAAAAAGGCAGGAGTCAGAGCTTGACGTGGCAGAGCTGAAGATGTTAAGATTTGCACTGGGTATGATGAGGATGGACAGGATTAGGAATAACTATATTAGAGGGTCAGCCCAGGTTGGAAGGTTTGGAGACAAAGCCAGAGAGGCAATATTACGTTGGTTTGGACATATGCTGAGGAGGGATGCAGAGTATATTGGGGAAAAATATGCTAAGGATGAAGCTGCCAGGTAACAGGAAAAGAGGGAGGCCTAAGATAAGGTTTATGGATGTGGTGAGAGAGGACATGCAGGTAGTTGGTGTGACAGAGCAAGATGCAAAGGACAGGAAGAAATGGAAACAGTTGATCTGCTGTGGTGACCCCTAACGGGAGCAGCTGAAAAAAGAAGGGAAGGGGGAATTGTGGCTTATATTTCATGCAAGTGTCTAATCTTGCCAGGATTGTCCATGATTTCAACTCCAGGTTTATCACTGTCTGTCTTAATCCCTCCAAAAAGTGATTACTTTTGGGGAAAGTGAGGTGACTTACACTTATAAAATACTGACAATCATTAGAGTTGTACATATCTGTTAATGCAGAACTTGTATAATGAGTTACAATCACATATTCTGTCAATGCCTCAGTTAATGGTCATAACATTTTAAGTGTCCATGACTGTGCCTGTTTCTTTCTACATTTGTCCAGGAGTATGGTCCTGTGTGTCCCTGACTGGTTGAGAGCTATGGTGACATGTCAGTCATATTAAAGCAAGTTATTTTGCAGATATTCAGAATATGCACATACCCCTTATTGTATACACTGTCCTTGCTAAGTGTCTTCTCCAGTGAGTGTGTCAGTGATGTTAATATCATAATCATTCACCTCCACTGGATGTAACCTTGTGTAACCATCATGCATAAGCTATCATGTATGCTTATATCATGATATACTTGCTCAGGAGGTGTAAACAGCAGTATGTACTGTTCTATGTAGATATGTGCATAATGTTATGCTACTGACTTGTTTTGGAAGTGTACATACATTGACATATCCTGTGTTGAGGACATTGCCATATTTACCATGCCCTCTTCCTCTTTATCCATTCTTATCATTCATGTCTGTACACATTTCCTCAGCAGACTTTCCCTGCCCAGTGCACCTTTCCTTGTAGTTGCCTTTACTGTTTACCCTCTCTCTCCATTATTTTGTTCTGCAAATAATTGTTTTAGTGTACAGTGCTCTCAGTACACTTTTGTTTACTGTATTGTTACTGCTGTTATTGCAGGATCTTCAACCCTGGTAGTCATTGTGGTTGTAAGTGTGATCACATGGAACTGGTTTGCCCGTAGGCAAACTTGAATGCTTCTCCTACCTGTGCTCATGCTGCTCTGCACGGTTTCCTGAGCAGCAACAGGTGTAAGTGCGATGAGTAGCAGGAATATGCGATAAGCACTGCTGCTCATTGTGCTAACATGTAAACTCCATTAAGGCTTAACGCAAAGCCTGCACAGAGTTTGCTAAATCCTCAGACAAGTATATAATGCAAAATGCTGGTTTAAGTGAATCATATACTTGAAACAAAGCTGAATATATGTTAATGAACTGTATAATGCAGTTATCCGCTCCCCTTTACTCTTCTATAAAGTAAGATACAAAACTAGCAACAAATACACAGAGGTGTCTCAATCTCCAGTCTGTGTTCACCATGTTAAAAGTACATATGAGTCTTTCTTGCAATCATTTTACATCTACCCTGACATCCAAAAATACTGCATGTTTAGTGTGGCAACCTAAGGTTTTAAGACTTCACAGTTTTGCTTCAGTTTGCACAGACTAAAGAAAACTGAAGCACAGATGTCCCCGAGTTAAAAAAAAAATGATTGGTTAAGTTTTCTGTGAATTTAATTTCTCTGGTGCTAAGCAATGCAATCAACAATGTAGAAGTGAAAATCTGTTCATCATTTAGCAATACTTGGTGATGACATAAGGCATCATTTCATGTCTGGATTGCCAGCTGCACTGCTTTTGTACAAGGAATGATACCTTTCAAGTCGACTTTATGCATTTTTGATTTATTACTGTTTTAGTACGTGCGGTTTGTGCATTCATCTGTTCAAAGCAGGCTGCTGTACTTAGTTCTGTTTGGAAAAGATTGTTAAGTCAAGCAATGAGTGTCTAAAAGTGACTGCAAGTTTATGAAAGACTTCATGAATTCTCTCACTGTAATGTTTCTCCACATTAGCTGACCAGTTACCATATCTCTCAACTGTCCAGATTTTTGCCTCATATTTTTGGTCCGTTCCTCATAAAATCTGTGGTTTTCTGGCAAATCACTGTGGACTGACGTCACTAAATAATGACACACATTTGAGTTCCAGACTTTATATCCTTCATAAAATGCATGTTAACAAAAGTCCTGTTATTTTAGCAACTTTAGTTTATTATTGCAATATTTAAAATCATTTCCTATTTTGGAGCCTTTGTCCCCCATTTATTTTACACTTTGTCCAGATTTCTTGGAATAAGAATTTGAGAGGTATGCCAGTTATGTATATTTTGTTATTATACATTCAATATATTCTGACCAGCCTTGCTCATCAGTTGAACCTCCTTTCTTTCTCTTGCTAAAATCTTATCTCATCACTGGTGATGCTGCATTAACCGTTGCTCTGGAATATGTCTTCTTTAATAGGTAATGTCTTTGTAGGCAAGTGTGAATCTTTAAGCAAGTTGCACCATTAAGGTAATTAGAAGTGGTTGTTTTGCTTTTAGTGTTTCAGGTAAGTAAGGATACATACAGCTATATGTTATGCAGAAGTGATTGTTGTTTCATCATAACCATAACTATGATTTTTTTACCTGTTGTCACTTCATGCACCTGCACTATGCACATCTGTAATCATACTTATCTAAACATCATTATTATACCCAACATAAAGCATATGGTTTGTTGTTATAGGTTCATAGGTAGATACTAGGCTATCTGCCTGAAGGCATTTATAAGCCTAGCCGGAATGTGTTGGCTTTCGCCGCCCCCTTAGAGTAGTTCCCTGTGCCTCTGTCCAGCAGAGCCATTGAAGTGATCCCTGGGGTAAACTTTCTGTTTCCCATCCACTCGTCAAGTTTCTCTTGAAGAGGGTTAGTGAGGAACTCTGCCGAATGTAGATTGGAATCTTGTTCCAGAGCATGGGAAGTCTCTGGGACAGGAATCTATCCCTCCAGCATGTTCTATTTATTGTTGTGGTAAGGTTTAGATCCTTGGAGCGTGTGGCTCGAGGGGATATTGTTTTCTTTAGGTGGAGCATGTCCATCAATTCTGGGTTGGACATGGCCATGTATGTCAGGCAGAGATCACCTCTGAGTAGGCGGTATGCAACCAAGTACAGCTGAAGTTTCTTCAGTCGAGCTGCATAGGGCATCTGCTTGAGGCCAGTGATCCTCTTGGTGAGGTACTTCTGTGGTCTTTACAGTTGTTGCAGGTGTCTTGTAAGGTACATCCCAAATGGGGCATTGTACTCTATGATGGGTCTGATGAGTGATGCATAGAGGGGCCCAATGACCTTTTTTGATCTGGATGCAAACCCTTTTGTGATTAGGTGGGCCACATAGAAGAATTTTCTAACCACTTTGGCAATGTGATTATTAAAAGAGAGGTTACTATCTACTTGGGTCCCCAGATCCTTTATTATGTCTTCCGTATTTAGGGGACTACCACCTATGTGGTAGTTTGTGGGTACTTTGTTTTTCCCAAAGGGGATGACTATGCACTTTTTGGCATTTAGCTTGAGTCCATGGTTTTGACACCAGGTATCTGTCTCAGTGAGATCGTTTTGGAGGATGTCTGTGTCAGCCGGAGAGTCAATTATAGCCCCTGGTTTGCAATCATCTGTGAACTTGGTCAGCCACAGTCCTCCTGTGCTTGCCTGTACCTCTGAGAAGTATATGCCGAACAGGAGGGGTCCTAGGACTGAGTCCTGGGGAATGCCACTTGTAACTGGTTTAGAGTCTGACCTAGCTCCTGCAACTCTTACCATGTGGGTTCTGTCTGTGAGCCAGTTGGCAATCCATCTCGTGACGTAGGGGTTTATATTCAGGCTGGTGAGCTTGTCTATAATACCTGAGTGGGGAATGGTGTTGAAGGCCTTTGCAAGGTCTAGGTAGGCTATGTGGACCACCTTTCCCTCGTCTATAGCCTTGGTAACTGTTTCAAAGAAGTCCACCAGGTTTAGGAGGCATGATCTGCCCTTAACAAAGCCGAACTGGGTAGGGTCCAGTGTTTGCAGGATTCCAATGTCTCTGTTAATGAGATCCATGATGATGTTCTCCATAGCTTTGCAGACCAAGTTAGTCAGGCTTATAGGGTGATAGTTCCCGGGGTCCGTTGTGGCTCCACCTTTGTGGAGTGGAATAACTGTTGCTGTGTGCTTCTCTGTGGGCACATAGCCTGTGGAGAGGCTGAGTTTAAACAGTGTGTTTAGGTGAGGGGTAAGTTCATCTTTGAGCTCGTGTAGGACACAGCCTGGGATATTGTCTGTTCCCATTGATGCTGTGTTTTTGGCTTTGGAGAGGGCTGTTTTAACCTGAGTGTCTGTGATTTCAGGGGCACTACATTCTTCTATTATAGTTATGGGCCCTTTTGGGGCTGAGAGGGGGGTGAAGTTTGCACTGAACCTGTCTGCCAAGATGTTGGCTATATTGGTCGGTTCAGTGTATTTTGTGCCATTCTGCACTAACTCCGAGCAGTTCTGAGAATTGCCACTTAGATTCTTGACATAGCTAAAGAATGCCTTGTGGTTATCTTTGGAGTCCATGGCAATTTTTCTTTCGAAGCTAGCCTTGGATGATTTTATGAGGGAATGTAGTTTCTTGCTGATACTGCAGGGATGTCTTCACTTCTTGGGATTTTACTCTTTTCTGTACTAGTTTCCTCCTATTGTATAGCATGTTTATGGCAGGAGTCCACCAGACTGGTTTCCTTTTCTTGGAGGAGTGAGTCTTGGTTTTGTTTGGGATAGCACGATCCATGGATTCTTGTAGGTGCCCATAGAGTGCATTGGTAAAGGATTTTGCAGCTTGGACAGTGTTATCCTTTAGCATGGGGGCTTTGAAACTTCCCACCTCGGTCTTAAGTAACGTGAAGTTTGCTTTTGAAATGTTTTTCACGGTGGTTTCTTTGACCGGGGGTGGTGGTGGAATATGGATATCCAGAATGATTAGTTTATGGTCAAATCTAACCAGCGAGGGGTTGGCCTCTGGTGTGGAACAACAGTCGCCCATGTTGGTGATGATCAGGTCCAATATGTTGTCACCTCTAGTGGGGGTGTTGACCAGTTGATCCAGGGTGTTTGAGTTTATAAATTCTAGGAAATGTTGGGCAAGGGAGTTTGTACTTGAGGAGTTCTCCCAGTTAATGTTTGGGTAATTGAAATCACCCAATATTAGGGTGTTTGGTAGGACCTTTATGTTTCCCAGTGTTTCCAGGAATGCAGAGTGGGGGTCCTGGGACATGGTGGGTGATCTGTAGCAAGCTATAATTTGAATAGCAGTTTTGCCCATTGTTAGTTGCACGTGGATGATCTCTGAAGCATCGTGCTGTGCCACTAACCTGGAGGTGTGGGTATCCTTGATGAATATGGATACTCTCCAGCCTTTTGTATTTCGGTCTGGGTTTTGTGGCCGAAATGTATGGTATGAGTTGTAGCCTGGTAGTGCTGGGGTGCTCTCTGAAGCCTTAAACCAGGTTTCTGTTACTGCACATATATCGATTTTCTCCATACTGAGGAGTGCGTCGAGTGCATGCATTTTGAGGTTTAGACTTCTGGCATTGAGTAGCATTACCCTCAGTTTTTTGTTACTTGTGCTATTTACGGTGGTGCATTTGTCTTTTGAGCCTTGCCTAAAAGGCACTATGGGGATGGCAAGAGCCTTGGCCAGTGTTCAAAAGCCAATGGGTGACAGGTGCAAGCCGTCTCTAGTGAAGCAGCGTGGCTTGTCGAGCATGTCATCCCAGGCTAACAGACACTGGATCCCCTTTGAATGACACCAAAAGCTTAGCCAATTGTTGAAATTGATCATTTTTTCTCTATACTGTGGTATCATTCTTGGTGAAGGCAGGATGCTACTCAGGGTCAGGGTCATACCGGCCTGGGCTATGTGATCAGAGAGCTCATCCATGTCTCTTTTCATGTAGTTCAGGGAGGTAAGGCTCAGGTCATTCACACCAACATGGACAATGACAGAGTCATATTTGCACTTGTTCTGGAGTGACCTGAGTGCTTGTGTTATTTGGCGGATCCTGGCACCTGACAGGCAGCTAACAGTAACATTCTCCTTGTTCAGCCTAGTAAGTGGGACGTCAGTGTGCCTGAATATAGAGTCACCTATTACAAGTGTGTTGGGTATGTTATTTTGCCATAAGGGCTGTGATTGTGTGGCACACTGGTTTTGTGAAGTATGTGTTTTGATTGTTTGTGTTGGGGGGGTGGAGGTTGCTTGGATGTCTGCTTTGGAGGTCTCTGTTACTTCTGCAGATTTTTATTTAGAGCCTCCGAGTATGTTTTTGTGCATTTATGTGTGTTTTTCGCCGGTGCTGGTTTCATAGGTTTATGTGAGACTGGTGTTGTGATGCAAGTAATTCCCTTCTCCTCTTGACTGCCTGGTCCAGTCTTGGGTTGAGAGAGCTTAGCCTCCAGTTTGGCCATATAATTGCATCTCTCGCATGTATTAGTGCTTGGTGGAAGGAGGAGAGGGTTGTCTGTGTACATGAGGCAATTGTAACATTGCCTCAAAATGCCCAGATTCACCAGTTGGACCGGAGAGTACACCTGAAACTGTCCTTTGGACATGCCTGGATAGGTACAGTGAACTGTTTTACTGATTGGCTGGTAAGGTCGAATAGAGAGCCTTGTCCTTCTCTACAGTATGGGGTGGTCTAGTGCTAAGGTTTATTAGTGCTTGGTATGAGTTTTGAGCAAGTGCCGGTATGAGAAGTGAATGGTTTGAGTGCTTAAGTTGAAAGTTTGTCTAGTTCCAAGGGAAAAATTGAAGAGTACACTTTGTGGAGCCGGGAATAGTTATACCCTAGCTAACCTGCGCTGCCCAGTGTGCAAAACCGTGCACATGGGTTTTATAGCAGGGAAATGAAAGAAATAGAAATTAGCCCAAAATGGCCAATAACGTGCTAGTTTTTGGGCTGAAACCACTCCTCCAGTGACAGATAGGCTACTCAAAGCTTCCTCTCTCACAGTGAACAGAGAAACTTCCTTCTATCCAAGTAAGGTATGGGCAAACACAGAAACTTGTAACACAGCCCTGAATTCAGTACTAACCTGAAAACTGGACTATACTAGCTTAGAAAGGCAGGAAAACAAGTATATATTTTTTGTTTTTTTCAGAAAATAAAGCAGATACAATCAAAAAAACACTTTAAATGCACAGAAATGGCTATCAAAAGCACAGAAATGGCTGTTCAGCATTTGCTATATAAAGCTTCTTGCATAAAGCTTCTTTATGTACAGCTTTGCAGTAATCTTGTATAGCCTCTGTATGAGTTTTGTTGTGTGTTCACATTGTTGGTAGAAGAAGGAAAGCTTTTGTCCAAAGCCACATACGTGGTTAGCAAAATTAATAAAAATAAAATAAACTATATCATCCAGTGACAAGCAGAACTTTCACCTGTGGATATCAGGCCAGTGTATAGCAGTGTGGTATAGAATGGCCTAAGATGCAAATGAGTGAGACATCCATTTTATCCCTAACATTAGCAGAAATGTTACCACTATGACAAGCTGGCCCGCTCCCCTTTACTCATTTATAAAGTACGATACAAAACTGGCAACAAATAGAGATGTCCAACAAGAAAACCACTTTATGCCTGAAAGCTGTTTCCTAACAAACTTGTAGTCCTATTTATTATTTATTTATTTTATTGCATTCCGTTGACTGAGTTGATCCCACTGGACCAAGGGCCACCTGTTCTCAAGTGATACCTCAGGAGAAAGCATCCAACATAATTATAGAAATCATTGCAATACTTGCTGTATAACCTAAGGATGAATGCAATGATTCAGCCTGATAACATAAGGTTTCATGGGTATTTAATACTACAACATGAATATAAAGCCCATGATATATGTAAAAGGTACATACCACAATATACCATGCATGGGAATACTAGACAAGGCTTAATTCCTGTGTACCTGATATCAGGACTTAGGATCATATAAGATTAATGTCTTGTTACAGATCCATTAGATAGAGAAAAATCAACCCAGTGGATTTTATGAAGACAGATAATAAGCTGGAAAATAGTCTTCTCATTAAAGATGTAGTGATGACTACAAGGCAAGTGTGATTATTCTTAGTGGATTCAAACTGCTTTTAGCTGAGTTTTGAAAGTGGCCAATGATCATGAGTTCTTCATATCGGAAAGCAAGTCAGTGTGAACATAGGAAATTATCAAATATAACACTCTGCCTCCTTTATAAAACACTTAGTTTTGGAGATTAAGGCATATGTCTCAACCTCTTAGCACAAGATATTCAGACAAAGCCTAAAATAATGGGGGGACAACGACCCAAAAATAGGGACAGATTTTTAAATATTGCTCTTATAAACTTAGACAATTGCAAGAATAGCAGGATTTATGTTAGCAAGTATTTTCTGTAGGGTATGAAGTCTAAAACTCAAATTTATGCCACTATTTCAATCCTCAGTGATTTGTCAGAAAAAAACACAATTTATATGATGGCCAGACTAAAAATAAAAGGCAAAAGTCTGGACATTCTGCAAAAAACATGGACAGATGAGCAGTATGGACCAAGGATCTTTTTAACAGTCAGTGACTGACTTTAAATTTCCCCTCATTCCTTCCTAGTAGATCAGTAGCCATTGATATGCACTTCCCAACTCTCTCTGTGGCCAGTTTGGTTGAGATGAGTATTCTAAGGCATTGTAGCAATTGTCTCATGTACACTGACAACCCACTTATTCTTAATAAAACAGATAAATTATGTGAGTAGTGTATGTGACAACCACCACTGCCAACCAATATGTGATATGAATATCCCACCACTGGGCCAGTAATCAAGGAGCCTCAATCCTCAACACTGGCACCTTTGGGGGACTTTCACTGGGAGGATAACAGGTACACATACAGTATTTCCAGATGCAGCTGTCTGCATCAAGTGCTATTTCCCCTAAGAGCATACAGAGACCACAGTCAGTCCGGGACTGGTTCCTCTACCTTTCTCCAGATCCGCAGTAAGGCTCCCCACTGGCACAGCTATAGGAGTGAGTCCTTAGCTAGGGTTCTAACCAAGTCCTCCAACACTATCTCTGTCCAACCAGTGCTTCGTGTCCCTGCCCAAGTAGGCGACACATACACTCTTTGAGATATTGATTAGTGCACACAAACACACACACACACACACACACACACACACACACACACACACACACACACACACACCTGGGAAAGGCTGGCACAGATTTACTAGCTATGCCCCCTCTTGCCTAGACTATAAGGTAGTTTTCACTGCCACCAGATGTCTTCTGCCAGCTACCTTAAGGCTCTTCCAAGGGTACTCAATATACTGAGTGAAATTAATATTAATACAAATGGTAGTTTGACCAAGAGCAAGGTTGTCAGGAGTGGCCCACACAGTGTCACCAAATAATATGTAAGTACTCTCAAAACTTAAATATATCTGCAAAGATCAGCCATAATGAAAGGCTTTAATATATTTAATAATAAATAATAAAAGAATGAGAAAATACTAAGTATATATTCACAATGACATCAGAATTCAAAATCACAGAAAATATTTAAAACAACATTGAAGGACAGTCTCAAACAAATAAAGAAAATAATATCTAAACTAAGCTTCACTATATTCTTGACTGAATCTAAGAGAATTATACTATTCACTAGTAACTTAACTAGAGCAAGGCAGATGATATGGTGAATGGTTCTTCTTGTTGTCAGACCCAAGACAGAATACAGAATGCTCTGTCTCACTCAGAGACTTCTCAAAATAATATTTAAAATATTACTGGTGGGATAGGTTGCAGAATAACATAATTTCTGGTCATCTGACATTTAATTCCCCGCAAAACCCCCATTGCTGGCAGTATTTATCATCTACCTGTAAAAATACACACACAAGGGCTTTTGCTCAGATCGGTGTAGCTTCTGGCGCTTGTAAAAAAACTAAACATTTCCACTCTTCCTGAGTGGCAATTAGCTCACCCCAAAGACAATATAGAAACTTCCTAGTACAGAATTTGTGTCTCTGGCTGCCTTAAAACCTGTGAGATATCATCTTTATGGCCTAGCATATAAAGTGATTTAATTTCAGATATTTTTCTAAAGTTTGCTGGACTGATGTTAACCCTCCAGTTTGCTCTGTTAAAACAGATACATTTAAACAGTTACAATAGTGCATGTACATTTCTCATCTCTGCAGTAGGCACGCTGTGGTTACATTTCAAACACAGCACTTTACAAATACCATTTTCAACACATGTCTATACAAAGCAGTTTTACCACCATTGATGTGCAGTGATCATGAGGTTACAAAGGTTAATTTGTTGCTAGATAATTCTGCCAAACTGAAATCTAAGCTTTTGCACAGAAGGTTGATTACAGATTATATGGAAGCAAAAGAGTCACTGTGTAAAACTAACTGGAGTGAGGTGCTCAGTGGAAAAAACTGCAGATAGAATGTGGAAAGTTTTGAAAGAGAAATTGAGTGCAAAAAATCAAAAACTGTTTAATATCAGGATCTAGGCATACAACATCAAGGGGATATATTTCCATAAGAACAAGATATCTGATTAAGTTGAGAGACAAAAAAATATAAAAAAATGGAAGAGACGTCACACTACAACTTTGAAAACTGAAATAAACAAGCTGGACAAAGAGACTAAGCATAGTATGAGACAAGATCAAGAAAAATCTGAAGAAAATTTATATAAAGATATTAAGCATAATAGGAAACCTTTTTATAGCTACATAAGATGTGGAATGAGTAAAGACACACACATTGATAAACTGTGTGCAGATTCTAAAATTTATTCTCAGACACAACAGTTTATAGATATATTTACAAAATCTTATGCAAAACAGTTTGGTTCCACAAAAGGGGTGATAGGTTGTCCGAGGGACATCCAGTTAACTCCAGATACTGAAATCAAATTAGATTGTATTGAAAAAGAACTGTGCAAACTGGATCCAAACAAAGCACAGGGAGGAGACGGAATTAATAACAATGACCTGAGAACACTTCAGCAAGAACTTACAGTACTGTTATATCTATTATTCACTAGGTCATATACATATGGGGAGATTCCTCAAGATTGGAGACATACGCTTATTAAGCCTGTCTTTAAGAAACCCAAAGTCATATAGACCCTTAAGTCTACTTTAATGTTGTGGAAAAATAATGGAGAATGTAATACTGGATAAGTTATTGTCAGAACTGGATAGGTTGGGATTTGAAACCATATAGCATGCATATGTTGAAAACGGATCTATTAGGGATTTGAAACCATATAGCATGCATATGTTGAAAACAGATCTATTACCTCCTGTAACATGATATTCTATAACAATATAATAACAGCTATGAATGAAAAATTGTGCTGTTATGTAATTTATATAGATTTAACTTCAGCATTTGACAGGATCATACACAAAACAATGATCAATAAATTAATGCAACTAGGTATTGATGTACTCTTGATAAGATGGATAGCTGCATGGTTTACAAATAGGACATGGCAAATATCATACAGCAACTGGACAGATGAAATCATTGGTTCCTTGGTTACAATCAGGTGTCCCACAGGACTCTGTCCATGACTTAACTTGTTTAGATTGTATCTTTCAGACCTAAGTTTTTCATCTGAGGTGTTTTACAGTATATATGCAGATGTCCTGAAATTGGGTAAACTTATTACATGTGTTACAGATATGACATGTCTGCAAAATAACTTGACTAAATTGACCATTTGGGAACAAGAGAATAATATGCTGATAAATACATTAAAAACTAGCATTAGAGATTTGGGAGACATGAACTGAAAGTGAATATTTAATACAGCACACAGTGATCGAAACTGTAGACTCATTTAAGGACCTGGGTATATGAATAGATTCAGCTATGAGTTTTTCTAATCATGTCAATCAATTGGTTAATGATAGTTATAGAACTATAGGTTGTATAAAAAGATTTATAAAGTCTAAGAAAATCGAAAATAATTAAGTCATTGTTTGTTAGTTACATTAGACCCAAACTTGAGTATGGAATAACAATATGGAAACCCTATAAGAAAACTGGAAAGAGTACAGCGGAAATATACCAAGGGCATGCATGGATGTGAACATTAGGTTATTATGAAAGACTAAAATATCTGAACTTGTACAGTGTCTCTTACACATATCTAAGAGGAGATCTTATTCAGGTATATAGGGCATTTAGAGACAGCTACCTATGGGAATGTTTGGGGTTATCAAAAAGTACTAGGGAATCATCAGACAACCTATGTAGAAAATTCTATAGGAATGAGAAGTGTACTAATTGATTCTCTGACAGAGTAGCTGATGCATGGAACAGACTACCTAATTACATTAAAGCAAGTACTAGTTTAGATATTTGTAAGAAGAGCCTGGACAGTTATTATGGGAACAAGTGTTTTGGTGCATTGGCAAGCTAGAATGGCATTACTGCCCGTGCTTAAAATATTTGTATGTATGTATGTATGTATGTATGTAAGCAGTTTAATATACACATAACATACCATTCTAATACATTTGTAACATAAGCATCTTGTATAAATCATTTCAGTATTCACCAATGACATTTAATTATTTACAAAATTCCAGCTAGCTGTGTTGGCAGTACCTCCTTTCGTCACAGTGTAAATGCACTTTAACGCTAGAGACAAAATTCTCTCATACAACCAAAACTAATCCTATAGAGGTTGTCAGTGACACTAGCACCATGCCTACTGGACAGGGTAAAGACCCTATGCATAAGATTACTTATGATGAGGCACTTACAGGTAACCTTCCTAAAAGACGAAGACCTCCAGTACAGTACAATTAAAGAAAGGTCCTCAGCCCTCACATAAACACTTCATTAAACCACCACCCAGAGATACACATAGTAACACTGTATCCAATGCCTCTACTGCTAAGCACTTAAGGCAAACCAGTGCACAGCCAAATCTCTTGGTCATTGGTGATTCTACAGTGAGGCATACCAATGTCCCCCTCACCAGACTGAGTAAGAGGAGAGTCATGGTTAGCTGCCTTTCCAGGACTAGGATCCATTAAGTCACACAGGCACTCAGGTCATTCAACCACAGGTACCAGTATGATGCTGTCATAGTCCATGTGGGTGTTAATGACCTGATATGTACCTGCCTTAACTATATGAAGCAAGGCATGATCAAGCTTGCTGATTATGTATCTCAGGCACGTATGAGCCTAGCACTGAGCAGCATACTACCTTCTCTGAGGACAATAACACATTACCAACAGAAAATTATTTATTTTAACAACTGGCTTAGCTTCTGATGTCCATCCAAAGGGGTACAATATCTGATGCCCTGGGAAGACATTGTTGATAAACCACACTGTTTTACCAGGGATGGTCTGCACTTATCCCCTCAAGGCTTTTGGATATTGGCAAAGACCTTTTCCA
Source organism: Protopterus annectens (assembly GCF_019279795.1). Taxonomy (NCBI): domain Eukaryota; kingdom Metazoa; phylum Chordata; order Ceratodontiformes; family Protopteridae; genus Protopterus; species Protopterus annectens. Next base: position 1,221,297,423 of record NC_056747.1, on the reverse strand, counting down.
CCACCATAGTGCCTTTTTTTAGGCAATGCCAAACTGATAAACCTCCTGACTTTACTGAACATATGAAGGTGGCACTGCTCAATGCTAGAAGGCTTAACAAGAAACTCCACTCCCTGCAAGCCTTCCTCTCCCTGGAGACTGTAGACATCAGTGTAGTAATGGATACATACTTTAAAGTCACAGATAATACCCCAGCAATGCAAGGTTATAATGCCTTTCACACCTTTAGACCAGCTACTGCACAAGAGGGAACTAAAGGTGGAGGAGTCTCAGTCTATAGTAAAACCATTCTCGCAACCATACTAGTTAAAGTGTACCACCCCCTAGAACTCATACATGTGTAATTCACATAAACAGGGACTCACACCATATCCTTGCAACATACAGGTCCCCCTTCATATCCCATCTCAATGTACTACAGTCCCTCACCATTCAACTATTCATGGGGGATCTCAACTAACACTTTATAGATTGTGAATCCTACCCCACTTCTAATGCACAAGCCCAGCGATTCCTAAACCTAGTTAAAACCAACATCCTTGAACAGTTGGCCTGTTCTCCTACCAGAGATACAAACATCCTTGACCTTGTACTCAAGAACATGGGGGGGGGCTCATGTTCCTCACCCAATGTAATGTCTTCACTTGTCAGATCTGCCAACAAGGCAGTATTTCTTGAAATAAAATTTAAATCCAGGGATCCAGTGAAACAAAAAAACTTTAGGAACTATTTCAAGGCTAGCCTTTCTCTACCAAGTGACACCTTGGCTAAATTCCAAGCATCCCCAAACCCAGTAAACACCATAACACATACCTCTCAACTGTCCAGATTTTTGGGTCATATTTTTGTTTTGTTCCTCATAAAATTTGTTGTTTTCTGTCAAATCAATGGGATGATCTGAGAATTAAAGTCACTAAATAATGATATACATTTGAGTTTCAGACTTCAAATCCTTCGGAAAATGTATGTTAAAACAAACCCTGTCTCTCTATCAACTTTCTAACTTTATAAGAGCAATATTTAAAATATGTCCCTATTTTTGGGACTTTGTCCCCCCATTTTGTCAGGCTTTGTCCAGATTACTTGCACTAAGATGTTGAGAGGTATGCCATAACATATGCTGAGTAATTTACAAAATCTCTGTACAGCCATATTGATAGCTGTATAGAGTGAACTGTGACCTCTCATATTAAGAATAAGACAAACTTGAAAGGCAAGTCACCCTGGCAGAATCACAATATCAATCGGTTATACAACAAAAGAAAAAAAATCTTGGCCAAGCGTAGAAGGAACAAAGCCATACATTCTAAAAGACCTTTGGCAAATCTAAATAGGCAACTAAGAGGGTTAATTAATACTTCAAAGGCTAAAATTTGAAGAAAAATAGCTTTTTATACAAAATACAACAACAAAACTTTCTACAGCTATGTCCATAACCTCAGGGGAAATACACAACAATGCACATAACTTATTGTAAATGGCATCACCCACACAGAACTGGAGACCATTGCCAACAGTTTTAGCTCAAATGCCCCCCCCCCCCAATTCCACCCTGATAGTCCAAAGGAAATACCACATACAACAATCCCCCCAACAATTACTAGGGAACAGATCATCAATGCACTTTCCAAGGCCAAAAACACTGCATCAGTGGGCCCTGATAACATTCCAGGATGTTTAATAAATAGCATGGAACATGATCTCTCTGGTCCACTGAATCACTTTTCAACTAGAGAGCCTACAGTCAGGTTTTGTGCCCAAGGAATGAAAGATGGCTACAATCATTCCTGTGCAAAGGAGGTCCAACCACTTATCTGGGTAACTACAGGCCCATAAGTCTTACCAGCCTCATATGTAAGGTCATGGAAGGAATCATCATAGGCATGATAAATGAGGACATAGGTCCAATGTTTGCAGGTTACCTATCACAGTTTGGCTTTGTTAAAGGAAGATCATGCCTATTAATTCCGGTGGACTTTTTTGAGAGGGTTATTAAAGCATTGGATGAAGGTAAAACTGTGCACACAGCTTACCTTGGCCTGGCCAAGGCTTTTGATACAATACCCATATAAACTCCTAAGAGACACTCATTCACTGGTACTCTGACCCTATCCCTATCATAAAGGAGTAAATGAAAATCACCCTTCAGTATGTACCTGACCAAGCATATGTAGAAGTAGAACAACAGAGGCAGAGTTTCCTACAAAAAGAATAAATGGTATCAAATGATGAAAGTTATTTATGATGGATGAAGTTTGCAGATGCAACTCTGCTGGGTTTAGATTGTTCTGGGTGATCTATGCCTGGCATTCTGAAAAAGGTCTAATCTAAAAAATGTGTCAAAAGCCATGGTCTTACATTCAAGAGTAAGAAAAATACAATTGTACCTTTTTGAAGTTGTCCATTCCAGCTACAGAACATGTTGACATCCCAGGACTATTACAGTTTAAGTTTAAGAGCAACCAACCCTAGTGGGTGGGAAAATTTAATTTACACTGAGTAGCCATTTCATTTCAGGGAGAGAGAGGAGTATATATAAATACCTGGCCCTCAATGTCCTGTTTGGATGCAGAACATCATTATTCTTTCACGGAAACTCGACTCGGCTTAGAAAGGCCCAGGAGGTTATCAGCCTAGTAACAGAATATATTGTGTTGGTTGAGAAATGGCATGTTGAAGCTAATTCTAGATGAAGTGAAAGCAGATGTACATACAAGAGGATTCCAGTCCAGTATTTACCAATAATAACAGGGCAATATTTTTTTATGTGGGGAGTAGGGGGATTTGGCCTTTTCAGTGGCAGTTGAATGTCTTATAAGGGCTTCATTGGCTGCAGTCAACATTCATGAAGCATCCTATGCATAAGTAACAGTTTTGTAGAAAACTTCTTGTTTTCTCCAAGACCATCACAGCAGTAAATGGAGCCTCTCACCCAGATGTAATGTTTTGGAGTTAGTTTTATATGTCAAAGTGTTCCAAGGGACACAGACACCTCCATAAGAGTGGGAGACTTGTCTTCCAGACAGTATAAGTAGATGTTTTGGTTGTTATTTTTAATCACTATTCCAGTGAAGGATATCCATCTTGATGTGTTGCATTAACTAATGACTAATTGAGTGACTTTTGTATTAGACTATCATTCAGCTAGTAACACTCCAAGAGACACACATACACACACTAGTATATCTTATGTGTGTGCAACAATCTATCTAGTTAAACAACTGTAGAAATTCACATTGAAAAGGAAACACTGCTGGTGCTTAAAAAGAAACTGCATCAACAGCAATTTTTTATGGAGCACAGAAGCTGGAAATTTCAACATCAGGAAGTTGAACTCAACAAGTCTGAGCCTCCATCTGCATTACACTCAGAGAGTAGTAGGGTAAAGAATCATGCCAGTCAATGTGTATCCCTTTCCACATGTAGGTTTTCTACCTCATGCCCACAGATACCTCCTGACATGCTCTAATCATTATCCCACCCACCATGGCTAGCACAATCTAGGAATGCAGTCACATACTTATTCATACAATCAAAGCTGTCTGATAAATTTCTAACATATTAGTTTGTCAATTTGCCTTTAGTTCTCCACTTTGGTACTTGGTGTCATTAGTGTTGGTCAGATTTAAGCTGAACATACAGATGTCAGCATTCATAAGGTTAAACTTGGACGTTTTAGAGGAGACTGCCTGATATTCTTAGCTTTCATGTTGAGAACTCAAGTCCATACAGAAGCCTAGTATGGACTGTGTTGCTATTTCCTTCTGCCAAAAAGAGCCATAGTGCATTGTGTCACGTCTACTGTCACATTTTGTTGCACTGACACAGATCACAATACAGTCACTGTAGATTTTCTGTGAGGTTCATTGCAAATCATTTTGCATGTAATACATATCTAAAGAAGCTAAACTTATTAAAGGAGAGGGGACCACTATGGTTCTGGCAAGTGCTAAGATGTTATTTATTTATTAATGCAGACTGTATCAAGTCTTGCTGTATAAATACCAGTCTTATACAATTTGCATTGTGCAGTTTACCACAAAGGGTTACATTTATGATCTTCTAATGCGATTCACCTAACAGGGTTTAGTTCCCTCAATCACCAGCTGCACACTATGTGCCTCTAAGTGAGGCAGTTAATTACAGAGTGCTACCTGGCTGCATCTGAAAAAAGGTACTTATGCCTTATAGTGTTGCATACTTACATAAAATAAAGGTCTGCAGCTTATTAATTGGGGCTATTGCTTCTGAAGGGAGAATGATAATAATCTCAAGTATCTATAATGGAAGTGGCATTGCTAGGGCGCCCTACAGTGTTGAATCAGGGGTGCAAATTCTCCAGTCACTAAAATATCTTTTCATTAGATAATTCATAAGGGAAGAAAAAGTCATATTCTAATTCAGCCAGAATTGTTCTTATCGATCTATCTCCAACTATCTATCTATCTGTCTATCTATCTATCTGTTTATCCCTCCAGCCTTTGTTGACTGAGTTAGTTCCACTAGACTAGTAGCCTCTTTTTGAGGTGGCCTGAGGTGATATTTATATTACTAGTAAAATTTGGCCAGGGAGTCTTTTTGAGAGGTACTTTGGGATGGTTTAAAGCCACCTGAACTACCACCAACTCAAGCAGATAGGGCCTTGGTTTATTGTCTCATTTGAAGGGCAGAAGTACCTAAATGTTGCTACAACCTCAGCTATTAATTCTTGTTCCATTATTGTTACATATGAACATATTTTATTCATACAGAGGGACAATAGTTACTGCAAATATGATATGGATGTATACTTTGTTACTAATGCCTAAAAATCCTTCCTGAATTATTGTTCTTCTTTTCATGTCTAGACTTCTTGTTCTCTCCCACCCCCAGCACTGCCTCTAAAGACAAGATCCTAAATTTAGCCCACAAGAATTTACCACCATTGCTGCAATTTTTCCATTTGCCCCAAATGAGGTGGGTCTCAAAGGCTCTATTGCCTGATATAGCACCAAAACTGGATGATTGTGGCCTTCTCTGGGCAAGCATACTGAATTTATATTGCAAGGCCTCAGATACAGTCTTCAGTGACAGGTTACAGACTATTGATATCAGGGAGCAGAAACTCTCCTGCAACTTTCACCACTAGTGCAGAGCTATCTGTTGGAATCACCCCTTTCCAACAGTAAAACAGAATAATTTGTATCATGAGCTATCTCACCCATCCAGCTTTCTTTCTTCTCAGACACTTTTCTCTTATATGTTGCTTCTCAGCCTTTTGACTAAAGTTAAGTGTAGAATGATGCATCAAGGTTCTGCATTGCTAACAGGAGCACTGGTGCAAAGCGAGTCACACTAGCAATGCATAAGCTTATCATTCACAACACTTAGCTTCATTGTGTCAATAATATGTAATATGTATGGTACAGCAACCAACAAGATGTATCTATGTGCATGAACACCAATGCCTTTAACAAGTCAAACAGTCTTTAGGTACTGCATGGATGAACAACACAGTCATTATCACTTGATCCTTACTCTGCCTTTTGTTTGGAGTTTTACTTTCCTGGTTCCTGGTTTGTCATTATTAAGTGGTATTTATGACCACTGCTCATGCATGGCCTGGCACTGGTTTCACTGCTGACTTCTACCTCCTGACCAAAGGTAGCAGAAAGGATGCCACTATTCTTATCATTAGCTGCACTGTACACCATGGGAAGACTATGATAGATCAATACCATAATATTATTTTTATGTAGACATGTATCTCAAAACTGGAAATGCAAGACGGTTTTGTTCTCATATGCAAAGAAATGGGTGCAGCTAGTTTGTGCTGCTCCATACATTAATACAGTCCTTTGTAATGCTGCATAATCTTGTGACCCTTGCATATTTGGTAGCAAAAGGTTTGCACTTTACCGGCATTGTGTTCCCACTTTGATCTGCATGGTGGTATCCATATGTAATACTGAAAATAAATGAGAGATACTCACAAGGTGTTTCCCTACATTAAACAGCTGGAGCTCTAAATAAAGCACATGCCATCTGACTCATTTGATAGACACTGGTGCTGGTGCAGGGCAGAGATGTGAATTCCCAGGATGCATAACTCTTTTGGAATTTGTGAGTCGTCTCAGCTGAGAAGACTGCCCCCTGTGGTCATAGTCAGCACTGCAGCCACTGTCAGGAGTATGACACGACTGTGTTCTTGACATGATGTCTCTTAACTGAATATCATAGTACTCATGAGCTGAAAAGGAAGTTAGGAAAATGGCCTCCTAAATGAGAATGCTGTGTGCAGCTTGCCTCAAACACATCACTGCCCTTCACTTCCGCAGGCAGTACTGATAAAAATCCAGGGGGCCAATGGGTCTGCTTCCCCGGCAGCACTTATAATAACAAATTGACTGAACACCAGCTGAGTGGAATAACTGACACCTGTGACATTGCCATAGAGAATACTGTTCTGGGTGTTGGATGAACACGGTACATACCCATGTGTCAACGTTGACAGGGTTTCTTACTTTTTTTTTTTGTTAGAGTGAAGGGAAGTCTATCACACAAGTTAATCACTGATTTAGGCATCCTTTCAGTTCCATAGCCAAGTGACAGTTGAAATAAGTATAATGGTCATTCCTAAGACAGAATATATGTGTGTGAATGAGAGGGAGGATAGAGGAATGGTGATGATGCAGGGAGTAGAGTTGGCGAAGGTGGATGAGTTTAAGTACTTGGGATCAACAGGTCAGAGCCAAGTCCAGGAGGATGAGGTGCCCAAAACAAAACCAATAAACAGGAAAAAAGCACCAGCAAGCCGTAACCACCTTAAAACATTTAATGTGTTCCACAGCAAGCAAAGCACAACACAGCACACAGCTTCATCAGAAAAATGCTGACAATCTAAACCCCTCCCCAGTTATACCTTTGCACACTGCCAAAACTTAAAATCACGTGACATTAAATTCAATTTTAACCCTTTCCTAAACATACCTTAAAAACAAGCATAATAAATACAAGCATAATAATACAACTTTTCCCTGTTTAAAACACTTTTAAATATCTAAAAACACACTTTCAAAACCTGAAGTAAATAAACAGATAGCTATAAAAAATGAATGCATGTTAAAAATGAATAAAGGAATGTAAAAAAAAATCAAGTAAAATCAATCTTGTTGAACAATATTTCAAACCACGTTTGTGAAATTCATAACTTCGCTGCTCTTAATTTTAAAACTGGGGCTTGGGAGACCATGTCGTTCAAACCCGGCCACCTATTGGCTTCTAATACCAGTTGCCAGTAAACTTCTCTATATTCCATCATGGTCTACCAGGAACCACTCCTACCATCCATTACCACTTCATCTAATACAAAAAAAGTGTAAGAAGCACCTTCACAGCTCGAAGTGTATCAACAGTTCAGAATAATGGTGAGTGTGGAAGAGAGGTGAAGAAGAGAGTACAGGCAGGATGGAGTGGGTGGAGAAGAGTGTCAGGAGTGATTTGTGACAGACAAGTACCAGTAAGAGTGAAAGGGAAGGTCTACAAGAGGGTAGTGAGACCAGTTATGTTGTATGGGTTGGAGACACA
>NC_056747.1:1221172357-1221284857 GCF_019279795.1 Protopterus annectens | reverse complement strand
GCTTTCCATGTTGTAGTACCTCATTGCCTTAAGAGGTAAAAAGACAAAGGGGGGATTACTGCACTATAAATGTTTTGTTTTTCCTTTAACAGCCAAGAACTGATCCTGGTGGAATGTTTATCTGAAAAAGAGGGATAAAGGTTTCATAAGTAAGGTTAGAGACAGAAAGGATATAAAACAACAATTATATTCAGTTAATCTAACAGAGTAGCTTGCATCTAAGCTGGCATTACAATACAATAACCAACAGCAAAGAAACAAAACAGTAATTCAAATAAACTACACAACAGGATGTACAGCAATTCTGCATATAGCAGACAATAATGTGCATAGGTCAAAAGCAAAAATATATTTGCTTTAGTGCCTAACTAGCAATCAAAATATGCTATAATCTTAGTAGTAAATGCATACCATTCCAAAAATGCACACAGTGCATAGTCATAACTAAATGCCAACACCTGGTAAAACATGCACAAACATTGCTGAAGGTATAAACATGATGAACTAATACCTCTAGACAGTATAAATAGTGTTGGTCAATGGCTGACTTTAATTGCAGGCTCAACAGCCAAAAAGCAAAGGCAGTACAAATTGGGGGTTGGCATAATGGTTAAGGCATTTACCTTACAAACACAAAGTACACAGTTTGATTCTCACTTTTTGGGAAGCACGACTAGACCTTAAAAAGGCCTTCTGGGGTTGTTAGCCTAGAAATCACCTATGAACCTATACGATTCACCACAAAACAACACTACGTAAACCCAGAGCTTGGGAGTGACCTGCCAAACAAATGTGAAACGTTAAGTGATAGTATTATGCTGGAAATATCTGATAGACTATAATCAAGGAAGGACTAACGATAGGGACTGCAACTCCCATAAGCAGGAGTTTATCAGTCTGTGCTTGTGCAATCCAATACCAGCCAAATGTCCGTCTGCTCCTACATGGACTTCTTTCTAAGGACCTATGAACCAATAAACAGTAGCTGCAGACCCTGTGTCTGAATGGGCCTGAGGTAAAGCATGACACAGACCATAAGCACAAAGTAAAAAACAAAACAGTGGACCAAAAGAAAATAAAGCTAAAGAAGTTGGCAAGATAAAAACATAAAAAATATAAAAATACAGGGCATTTCACTCCATTTTTCCTTCACAGTGATGTATCTTTCAGTGTCCAAAGCAGTTTATAACATGGATCATTATTTATTACCATGCCATATCTTAATTTAATAATAGCAGTAGGAGTTGAGTTTGAAAAAGCCCAAGTAATGGAATTAGATGTGCATTTGGAAGATGTCATTATATGTACCAGCTGTGTTTGATGGAGTGTAGAGTTCATTATACATATATCAGGAATGTCAAACAAACTAGCTTGCATAGATTTAAACAGAATGTAGCTGTCACATTTGAGCTATTCCACCAGTCGGCATGCACTCTTACACAACAGTTACTGAGAAATAAGCATCTATCTTTGCAGAGCACATAGTTGTCATGGACTAAGAAAGAAATGTCTTAATTGGCAGCACCAGAATAGTCGAATGTTACTGCCTCTTCACAGATGCCTGCTAACGAGACCTGTCTCATCATTTTAAAACCTGTGATGGGAAATTAATGGCTGCAGGTGTTCCTTGTAGATTTAACCTTCTGCAGCAGAGATGAGAAACTTGGTGTGTGATTTCCCCACCCACACAAGTACACATGGTCGTTCTTTGTACCTGCAGATGAGTGGGATAAATGGCTCAGAAAGACAAGTGTGTGCACTGTCATTTCTAAAAGTCTGTGCAGAGAAGAAAGATAAAGTTTAGAAATTATACTTCTTATATTCATCAGGGATTTGCAAAGGTTATTTTTCTCTGTAGTTATCATCTGACACAACTGAGTTCCATTTTTCTTTTAATATAAAACAGTTATTGACACTGGAAGTATCAAAATAGGACAAGCCTATAATCACTTCATAACCAGTGAAGTTAGGTCTATTGACATAATTTGTTTGAATGAGATACACAATTAAGACTTTACTCTTGTAAAAATTACATTTTTAAATACACATATGAATAAATAAATAATATCAATTTAAGTGTGTTTCAGGAGGCAGGGAAGTAAGATATACTTTATGGAGGATACATGTAGCTAGGGTCAGGAAGGGGTAGATAGATGCTAGGACAGCAGGTTGGTGGCAGCTTTCTCCTAAGTGTTATCAGTGCTAACAGTAGTGCACTGAAGAAGGAAAGTATTAGTAAGGATAATGACTGGTTGTGGCAGTGGACGAGGGATAAAGGCCTGGGACTGGTTGGAGGATGGGATGAGACCTGGCAGAGAAACCAGATTTATGCAAAGTGCAAGTTCCATCTTATCCCAGAAGGAACAGTGTTGCATGGCGTAATGCTGGAAAGCTGCAGCTCAACAAAAATACCTTTAAATTCAGATGAAAGGGTGGGAAGGACTGTAGCAGATACAGAAGAGAGGGGAAGCCATTTATTCAGTAAATTAAAAGTAAACACAGAAGTAGAATATAGCAGAGAAACAGATGAGTGACTCAGAGTGAGGCTTGGTAGTACTACTTTGTAATGGAAGGTATCTGAATAGATAGATGGGGGTAGACATTGATTGTTTCACAGGAACATGAGCCAATGACAAGATGGGGTGGGACATGGGAGTGTCATGGTAGAGGATGACCAGGAAGGGGAAGATCAGATTAGAGTAACACTTTACATAAAGGGCATCAGATGTGAAGTAAGAGAGGAAGAAGAAGACCAAAGAAGTAGTCAGCAGTGCAGATGGTGTCAGACCTTAGATTGGATTAACTGCCTTGACAGGTAAAGTGGAGGAAGTGGGGAGAACAGGTGGAGAGATAAAGTGTATCATTCCTCAGACACACCAAGGGAGGAAGGCAAGAGGCTGTAGGACAGAATAAAGGAGTGAGATAGGAGGAGATTGTCAAGAGCAGACTGGAAGATTTAGAGCTCCATGTTGATTGACAGAGGTAGTTGACTGAGGTCTGGGACAAAGGGTACTCAGCCAAATAGTGCCAGATGGTACCAAAAAGGTTAGAATTCTGGATGTAATCTAAATTGAAGACAGAAGGCGTCATGGCATCCAAGTGAATACACCGTTAGCCTACAGCTGTCATGTCTCTTTACAATTTAAAATGATAACGAATGGTAAGAATACAAAGATAAAGATGGTGTGGGATGTGAAGAGACTGGATTAAGAAGGGCTGAGATGATCACTGATGATTTAGAAGGGTGGACACAAACTGATGTTAGGTAATAAAGTGTAAAAGGCTAATATAGTTCTAGAGATATGTGAAAACAGAAACAGCAGATATGTTTAGAGAACTCTAGCATTGTGTGGGTGTTATTAGCAAAAGCACAGTACAGAACAAAGAGAAAGAACATATTGGAGTGAAGAGGAGGAATGAATAAGAGATAAAAACAAGGTCAAGGATTTAATAGGCAGCAAAACAGACTAGATAAAGGATGTAAAATGAATTTTAACCCACAATCCTATGAACAATAGTAAAGGCACTAAAAGGTTAATACATGATGAGGCAAGTTTAGCTCTGTGGGTCAGGAGAATGAAGTCTTCCAGCAGGCCTGGGGTGTGGGATTATGTCTTCCAGCAGGCCTGGGGTGCGAGGTTATGTCTTCCAGTAGGCCCAGGGTGTGAGGTTATGTCTTCCAGCAGGCCTGGGGTGTGGAAGCATGCCTTCCAGCAGGCCCAGGGTGTGGGGTTATGTCTTCCCGCAGGCACAGGGTGTGAGGTTATGTCTTCCAGCTGGCCCGTTGTGCAGGGTTATGTCTTCCAGCAGGCTTAGGTTGCTGGGTTTGATTATAAGTATTATAGGAGCAGGCTAGAAGGGTGGGTTTGAATAGCTATGGGGAGAAAAGTGTTTCATATTCACTGCAGTATTGCCAACTATGAGACTGTAGTTCTAGGTGGTTGCTTGGTCTGCCATGCGACATTCTTCTCTGTAGCTGGGTTAAGAGCATATGAAAAAGCATCCAGTAAACCAACATTACAAGCTCCGCTTCAGGGATAAAACTATCAGCTTTCACACAGGTGATGAGGGATTAAATATTTGGCTTAAAAAATCCTACTTTCTGATGGCCTGATCCTTTTCTATCATCTCCCTTCAGTACTTACTAAATACTGATATGTGCATGATGGCAGAGTGAACCAAACTGGAGAGGTTTAATGATCATGGGACATGGGACTAAAAGACCTAAGGAAAAAATGAATTAGAGGCCTAAGAAAGAGAGAGATATAGTGAAAACTGAGATTTGTGAAAGACAGGAGTAAGGTGCATGAAGTGTTCAAGAAGGGGTTTTAGCTCAGCAAACTTAAAAGAGGTTGGGAAGTTTCAAGAAAAAATTAGGATCTACAGGAAGCAGTTGGTTGATTAGTCAGATGAAAGAGATAAGAAAGGGATTGTAGAGAAGGGGATGCAGGGGGGGCAATGAGGACTGTGTAGGAGATGGTAAAAACAGCAAAGGATGGTAGAACATGAGCAGATGTAGCCAGAGAAAGGTTGTCAAGTGGGGCATCAGACAGAAGGACAGCAGAGGTAAGCAGGGGAACCAAAGAATAGTCAGGAGTGATGGAGTGTCCAGAAAACAGAAGGCGGAAAGCTAACCAGCATAGATTTATCAAGGAGTAGAATGCCAAGACATAGAGATAGATGCAGATGCAAACAAAAGGAAAAGCAGGATAGAGGAAATCAGGGCTAGAGGTAAAACCTGGGTGAGGGCGTGTGCAGCAGGCAAAAGGGGACCAGGAGGATGCTAGACAGCATGTAGAAGGGAGAGCCAATGGAAATAGATAGGACATGGAGCAACATAAAAAGTCAAGGTACGCAAAGGAATACACAGGGAGGCAGGGGGCATGAAGGCATAGCCTGGGAGAGGCAATTGATTTCATCATGAGATACATTAGGCTTTGAGAGGAGAGTGTAAGGGGAAAGGAAGAGTCTTATGAAGATGAACTAGTACCATAGTGACACTCACCAGAATTAATCTATTAATACATTTCTCACAAAAGGAAATGAATGCCCACATTTAGTGATGTTTATGAAAACTAATGACTTGGCAAAAAGGATCATAGATGATGGAGTGAAAAAGTCCAAGGAAGTGGTAGCAGTTGTATAGCCCTGGGAGTATGATAACATTCTCAGGGGTGCTACCTGTACCAAAAGCCAGCAGTCTGAGGAAGAAAAGGATTAGGTAGTGTGACTCCCCTGCACTGGCCCAATAATCAAGAGGCCTCAATCCTCACCACTGGCAACAGTGAGGGACCTACACAGTGGGAGGATGACAAGTAAACACACAGTAAAGTGCAATTTCTCTTAACAGCACACAGAGACCACAGTTAGTCTGGGGCAGGTTTCTCCCTCTTTTTCCAGATCCCCAAATAAGACTCCCCACTGGCACAGCTATAGGGTTAAGATCTCAGCTGAGGGGTCAAGCCAAGACTTCCAGCACCCTCTCTGTCCAACCAGTGCTTTGTGTCCCTGCCCAAGTAGCTGGCACACACTTTGAGATTTGATTTATATACAGACACACACACACACACACACACACACACACACACACACACACACACACACACACACACACACACACACACACACACACACACACACACACACACACACACACACAGACCTGGGGAAGGCTGGCACAGGTTTACCAGCTATGCCCCTTCTGCCCAGACTATAAGGTGGTTATCACTGCCACCAACCCCTGCTTATCAGCTATTACAAGGCCCTTAACAAGGGGTGACCAATTCTACTGTGTAATGTTACTATTATCCAAATGGCAGTTTTTGACCAAGCGCAGGGCTATTAGGAGTGGCCTGTACAGTGTTACCAAATACATATGCAAGTACTTTAAGAGCTTAAATATGTCTCACAAATATCAGCCACAAAGATAGGTTTAAATATGTTTAATAATAAATAATAAAAGAATACTCAGAAAACAAATACAGTTACTTCAGAGTTCAAAATCACAGGAAATATTTTAAAACAACATTGTAAGACAGTCTCAAATAAATACAGAAAACATCTAAACTAATCTTTACTATATTCCTATCTATATCTAACAGAGACACTATGCCATAAGTCTTACTTACAGACATCACACAGGCAGAAGTGGTGAGTGGATGTTTCTAGGTCCAAGACAAGATACAAAATGCATAGTCTCTCTTTGAGAAAGTTCTTAAATTAATATCAGACATTACTACTGGGTCAGCTTGGATGACATCACACTTTGTCACCTGCCTTCAGTTCACAGGCTAACAGAAACTTAACAGAATTTTAAAATCTCTGTGTGAGAAATACATATCTCTCAGACTAGGAAGTCAGAAAGCAATAAAAGCTTTTACATTTTAAACCTAGTAATTACTTCTCTCCAGGACAATAGAAAAAAACTTATAGCTCTAGACATCCTGTATTCTTGCTGCATTGAAACTTACTTTTATAGCACATCATAAAGCGCTTAATTTCAACTTATTTTCTTGAAGTTTTGTAATTTAATCTTCTATGTTCCAGCAGGGTATGCTGTGGTTACATTCTTGAAGCTCATTACATAATATAAAGTTCTGTATAAATCATATCAATATTCACAAATGACATAGAATTATTTACAAAATTCCAGATAGCTGGGCTGGCAGTGTCACAGGTAGTTTGACTGCTGGTTCAGGAAATGGAGAAAATAACAAGTATCGGTAGAAATGGAAGAGGATGGGAGAGCCTCAGAGAAGGAGGAAGAGATATTCAGCAATGGCCGACTGCATCTCAGTTCCCTTGAAACTGCACAGCTGAAAGAGGGGCTAAATAGGCATATTAAACTGGGCATTATTTCCTTGTGCCACTGAGCTAATGCAGGTATCAGATATAGGTAAATAGTAAAGCAGTCGAACGGCAATTAAAAGCAGACACTGTAAAACTAAAATAACTGTAATGACAAAATAAATCAGCACTGCTATCACAGCTCTCTTCATAAACGTTAATACATGCTAAAATCGCAAATAAAACAATAAAATCGTACAAGATAAGCTCTTTGACATTAATATAATGCTTCCTCAGACTTTATAACTAAAACCATCAAACTGAAAGACTAGAACTTGATTGGATACTAAAACTACAAGTGGACAAATATCCAGGTTTAAATGGGTGTATACCCTTAAAACCAGCCCTAAGTAGACGTAGAGTGAAATGATGATTTTATTGGTCTGTTTCTTCAATGAAATTGATCTGATTGGATAACATATATATATATATATATATATATATATATATATATATATATATATATATATATATATATATATATATGGGTCTACTGTTGATTGAAAACTCACTTGACTGAAAATGAAATTACTAGGACCACTTCACTGAAAGCTCACGTCACTGAAAACTCATTTCTTTGAAACTCATTTAATTAAAGTCATAAATGGCCTTTTCCCCACGGTAGTGTGACCCTGTAGTTAGTATATAAAGTAAGGGTGTGTGTGGGGGGCACAGTCCCCACATTGGGGGGTGTGGGGGGCATAGGCCCCCACATATTATAAACATTTTAAATTATACACAGTGATACTTACTTTACAAAAGAGAATATATAACCAAGATATTCGCCCCCCACACTCCCCAATGTGGGGGGCTGTGCCCCCCACACCCCCCTTACTTTATATACTAACTCCAGGGTTGCACTACAGTGGGGAAAAGGCCATTTATGACTTTCAACAAAATGAGTTTCAGTCAAGTGAGTTTTCAGTGAAGTGAGCTTTCAGTGAAATGGTCCTAGTAATTTTATTTTCAATCAAGTGAGTTTTGAATCAAACATAGTAGACTCATATATATATATATATATATATATATATATATATATATATATATATATAAATATATATATATATATATATATATATTTTTTTTTTTAATGGTTTAAGCTATAAGATATGAGGAAGTATTATATTAATACAAAAGTGCTTATCTTGTATGATTTTAATGTTTTATTTGCAGTTTTAGTATGTAATAAAGTTTATGAAGAGATCCGTGGTAGCAGCACTGATTTTTTTTTTTTTTGTCATTACAGGTATCATATATAATGATCTAGTGAAGAATAAAATAAATAGATGGAGAGGAAAGAAGTGGTCAACAGGAGACCATCCTTATGTCAGAGATGGAGTGAAGTATGTCATCATTAAATGTAGGAAGGGAGAATACACTGTTTGGGGTATTTCACCTGGAAAAGTTTCAGCAAAGACTATGGTTTAAACCAGGAAAGGAAGATTTTTTTTTTTGGGGGGGGGATGAGTTGAGGATCTTGAAGTTAGGGTGCATCTATGTAACTGTTTGTTTCAAGTTGGCTATGGAGAAAGGCCCTATAGAAGCAACAAGGAACAGGGACGGGAGCTATAAGGGAATGCCCTGTGGTACAATATATGGTACATAAACATAAACTTGGGAAAGTGACAAGTGAGCAACAGAGTTGAGGTATTATGGAAAACCATAAAAAGAAGTTCTGAGGAGGGATGGGAAACCAGTTAAAATAGATAACAAGATGAAAATAAAATGCAAAACTTATTTGGTTCACTAAGTAGGTAAAAGCCACCATTAGGTAGTAAGGAAAAGAACAGATGGTTGGATAACAATGAAGGGGCTGAAAAGGATGTTGAGTGGGCTGAGGGTGAACAAGGTACAGTACTAAGGTGGAATTCTACCAGAGACCCTAGAAAGAGCTGCTAGTGTTTTGGAAGGGCTTCTAGCAGAACTAGTCATCAAGTCTGTTAGGGACAGGTAGTCTCACCAGCTGGAAGCATGTAGAAGTAGCACCAATCTGTACAGGCAGAGCAAGGAGTAATCCAAGATACTGCAGAATTAGTGAAACTGACATGAGTGGTTAGAAAAGCAATGACGGGGGTACAGAGTCAGTACTTAACATGACGCCTGGAACAGAATAGACTGCTTGGTGAATTCCAGGATGACTTCATTGTTATACTAGCCAGAACCAGTTCCAAGACTGGAGCAATAAGGAAATGGACAGAGGTAGCTTAGAGATATGATCTGTCTGGATTTCGGCAAAGATTTTGGCTTGGTCACGTATTGCAAGCCTCTTGTAATGATAACAAGGATAGGAACAGGTAGCAGAATATGGGGAATGCCAGCTTTGGGAATATATATGTAGATGAAGGACTCAGATCCAAAAAATCCAGAACAGGAAATTATACATGAGGCTATCATTAAAGAAAATCGAAATCATCAAGGACAAATTAAGTGGGTGCAACAACAAAAAGCTGGACTTCTGTATGTACCTGTAGAGGCCCTGTGGAGAAGGACAGGTCACAGAACTGGAGAGGGTACAGAGGAAGGACAGCAAGACATTAAAATAAATGGATAAAATGATTTGGAAGGAGAAGCTAATAAAGCTGGAGGAGAAATGGTGGTGATGAGGTAGATATTGTTTATAAAGTACTAAAGGAAAAATATGGCCAGGAGAATGTGTTGTAAAAACCGATAAGGAGAGCAGATTTTAATGACAACTTAAGTCAGTTGAGGCATTTGCATAAAAAAGAAAGAAAGAAAAACATAAAAAAGACTTTATGTCAGACTTAAACATGATGGTACTCGTCAGTACTGAAGAAAATTGAATCCTACTACTGAAAAACATACTTCTGTATCGAATGCTAGTATGTATTCATTCATTATATCTCTTCATGTAGAAACTATTAAAAGAAGGAGAAGATCTTTTAGGCCAGCTCATCTGTGAAAATAACATATTGAGTAAAGAAATAAAAGGCAAGACTGAAGCCTTCCTCATGCCTTTTTCTAAGTCCCTGTAAGACATATTTAATCCAATCTAATCTAATCTAATGTAGTATAATATCATATAAACATACAGAAAGAAACTATTCTTTACGGAATTCATACGTAGAGAGAATGCTGGGGCATATGAGATGTGAATGAGCAATGTTTCTAGAAATATTTAGAATGCAGAAACTCGTGATTTTGTACAACTGCTAAGCAGTTCACGTTATAGACGTACTGAATTTGAGAAGAAATAGTAAAGTAATGATGACATTAAACAGATGTATGCTTCAGTCAGTGAAGGATAAATGCAAATTTAATTAAGGTTGTGTGAATACAGATCACAGATCCTGGAAACTATCGCCCCATAAGCCTGACTAGCTTGGTCTGCAAAGCTATGGAAAGGATCATCATGGACCTCATAAATAAAGATATTGGGGACCTACAAACACTGGATCCTACCCAGTTCGGCTTTGTTAAGGGCAGATCCTGCCTCTTAAACCTGGTTGATTTCTTTGAAACAGTCACCAAGGCCATTGACGAGGGGAAGGTGGTCCACACAGCCTACCTGGACCTCGCAAAAGCCTTCGATACAATACCCCACTCGGGCATTATAGATAAGCTCACCAGCTTAAATATAAACCCCTATGTCACTAGATGGATTGCAAACTGGCTCAAGGACAGAACCCACATGGTTAGAATTGCTGAGCCATGTCAGACTCCAAACCAGTTACAAGTGGTGTCCCACAAGACTCAGTCCTGGGACCTCTCTTGTTCGGTATATATTTTTTGGAGGTACAGGCCAACACGGAAGGACTGTGGCTGAGCAAGTTCGCAGATGACTGCAAACTGGGTGCCATAATCGACTCTCCAGCTGACACAAGCATCCTCCAAAAGGGCCTCATAGAAACAGACAACTGGTGCCAGTGCCATGGCCTCAAGCTAAATGCCAAAAAGTGTATAGTCATCCCCTTTGGCAAAAACAAAGTGCCCACAAATTACCACATAGGTGGAAATCCATTAAGTACAGAAGAAGTAATTAGGGACCTGGGGACCCAAGTTGATAGCAATCTCTCATCTGAGAACCACGTGGCCAAAGTGGTTAGAAAAACATTTTATATAGCCCACCTAATCATGAAGGGATTCACATCTAGATCAGGGGAGGTCATCGTGCCTCTTTATTCATCCCTCATCAGGCCCATAATTGAGTACAATGCCCCTTTTGGGATGTACCTTACCAGACACCTGCAGCAACTGGAAAGACCCCAAAAGTACCTCACCAAGAAGATCAAAGGGCTCAAACAGATGCCATATGCTGCCCGGTTAAAGAAACTCCAGCTCTACTCAGCGGCATACCGCCTATTCAGAGGCGATCTGTGCCTGACGTATAAAGCCATGTCCAACCCGGAATTAATGGACATGCTGCACCTCAGAAAATCCAAATCCCATCGAGCTACGCGCTCGAGAGACTTGAACCTCAGCACTGAAATAAATAGGACATGCTGGAGGGACAGATTCATAACCCAGAGGCTCCCTTCACTCTGGAATAAAATCCCAGTCCAGGTTAGGCAGAGTCCCTCATTGACTCTCTTCAAGAGGAATCTTGATGAGTGGATGGGAGATCGTAGGTTTACCCCGGGTATCACTTCTGTGTCACTGTTAGATAGAGGCACAGTATACTAACCTCGAAAAAGGGCATAGCAAAATAAATTTAAAATGGGTGGCGAAAGCCAAACACATTCTGGCTAGGCTTATAAATGCCCTAGGGCAGATAGCCTAGTATGAACCTATGAACCTATGAATCTATGAACAGGAAAATAATAAACAATGTTAAGGAAAAGAGGCTATGCATACAAATATCTAGTCTGTTCCATTTCTGCTACTAGTTACTTAGTGTTGGGATGATATTTCAACTAGATTAGATTTTTATAAACGATGTCTTAAAATGTTTCGTTTATGTGACAGTTTCCACTTGTATTTGTATAGTTATAATTTTTTGTTCCTTCAATGCTTGCATGTTAATGCATCATTTGCTTTCTAGGTAAAAATATTGTACCCTATCTACAGTAAGTTTGCAAAGCATTTATTAATGGAGACATGTAAAACCTTATAATATGACTCATTAAGACACCTTTACTGTGACATATTAGTTCATCAGGTACTGTGAAATATTAGGACAACTTCCCATAGGTTCATAGGTAGGTACTAGGCTATTGGCCCTAGGGCCTATATTAGCCTAGCCAAAAAAGTTCCCTGGCTTTCGCCGCCCAAGAAAATTATTTTCCTGTGTCCCTGTCGAGCAGAGCCACAGAAGTGATCCCCAGGGTGAATTTTCTATTTCCCATCAAGTCATCAAGATTTTTCTTGAAAAGTGTAAATGAGGAGCTTTGTTTCATATAGATAGGTAGTTTGTTCCAGAGTATGGAAAGTCTCTGGGGACAGGAATCTATCCCTCCAGCATGTTCTGTTTATTGTGGTGACAAGGTTTAGGTCCCTAGAGCGTGTAGCTTGGAGGGATTGGGATTTCTTTAAGTGGAGCATGTCCAACAGCTCTGGGTTTGACATAGCTGTGTATGTTAGGCAGCAATCGCCTCTGAATAGGTGATATGCAATGGAGTAAAGCTGGAGTTTTTTGAGACGGTCTGCATAAGGCATCTGTTTGAGGCCAGTAATCCTCTTTGTGAGATATTTCTGTGGCCTTTTCAGTTGTTGTAGATGTCTTGTGAGATACATACCAAAAGGGGCATTGTACTCTACAATGGGTCTAATGAGTGATGAGTAGAGGGGAACAATGACCTCTTTTTTCCTGGATGAGAAACCTTTTGTGATTAGGTGTGCCACATAGAAGGATTTCCTGACTACTGTGGCGATGTGATTATCAAAGGAGAGAGTACTGTCCACCTGTGTCCCAAGGTCTCTTATCACACTTTCAGTGTTAATTAGACTACCACCTAAGTGGTAGTTCATGGGTCCAGAGTTTTTACCAAAGGGGATGACAATGCACTTTTTGGCATTGAGCTTGAGGCCATGGCTTTGACACCAGGTATCTGTCTCAGTGAGGCCCTTTTGTAGGATGTCCACAACGTTAGGAGTTTCAATTATGGCTCCTAGTTTGCAGTCATCTGCGAACGTCATTAGCCAAAGACCTTCTGTGTTAGCCTGTACTTCGGAGAAGTAGATACCAAACAGGAGAGGACCCAGGACTGAACCCTGTGGTTCCCCACTTGTCACTGGACTGAAGTCGGATTTGGAGTCCGCTACTTTCACAGTGTGGGTTCTGTCAGTGAGCCAGTTGGCAACCTATCTTGTGATATAGGGATTTATACCTAATTTAGTGAGTTTATCTATAATTCCAGAGTGGGGGATGGTGTTGAAAGCCTTGGCAAGATCTAGATAGGCTGTGTGAACCACCTTACCCTTGTCTACGGCTTTGGTGACTGCTTCAAAGAAGTCTATCAGGTTTAGGAGGCACGATCTGCCTTTTACAAACCTGAACTGGGTGGGGTCCAGAGTTTGGAGATTACCAATGTCTTTGTTTATAAGTTCCATGATGATACATTCCATGGCCTTGCAGACTAGTCTCATCAGGCTAATGGGGTGGTAGCTCCCGGGGTTCGTGGTGGCTCCCCCTTTGTGGAGTTGGATAACTGTCACTGTGTGCCATTCAGTAGGCACAAAGCCTGAGGTGAGGCTATGACTGAACATGGTACTTAGGTTGGGTGCCAGTTCATTCTGTAGTTTGTGTAGAACACAGCCTGGGATGTTGTCAGGTCCCATGGATGCTGTGTTCTTGGCTTTGGGGAGTGTGGTTTTTACCTGTGCAGCCATGATTACAAGAACTTTGCATTCTTCTGGTATAGAGATGGGCCCTTTAGGGGATGTGGGGGGGGGGTAAAGTTAGCACTGAACCTATCTTCCAGGATGTTGGCAATATCAGTTGGTTCTGTATATTTAGTGCCATTGTGCTGTAACTCAGAGCAGATTTGAGTGTTGCCATTGAGATTCTTGACATACCTATAGAATGCTTTGTGGCTGTCTTTAGAATCAGTGGCAATTTTGTTTTCGTAACTAGCTTTGGAGGATTTTATGAGGGATCTCAGCTTCTTACTGAGGCTGACCAGGGAGTTCCTCCAATCATGGGATTTTACTCTAGTATATTTATATTTCTGAATATTACTTCTACTGTAGCTCTTATTCCTCCAGTGCCATTCCTTTCGTCAGCTCCATCTTCAAAGCTTTGTCTTTAACCAACAATAATTTTTTTGCATAGTTTCATTTTATTTGATTTATCATAATCCCAATTACAGACCATGGAGTCAGCATGCATGGTGCACATTATCTTTTACTAATGACTGCCCCTGAATCTCTTCAGTCATACTTTAATTATGCAACAGTTACAGTCCAGTATCTGATTCACATTTCATTATTCGGATCCCATGAAGGAAAACAATAAAAAAGAGATTCCTCTATTCTTGCACAGTTTAGTTTAACTTATACACTTGTTATCATTATTCATGTTACAATGAATAATTTTATTACAGTTTTATATCAATTAGCATAGAAATTTTGTAAGTTAATTAACCAGCAGTGGACTATGAGCTGTCTATTCCCTAGGCAGACCTTAACTAAAGTAATTACACACAGAATGAATTAAATAAAATAAAGAAAACACACAAAAATCCTAGTTTAATGTAGTATTACATATTAATTGTTTGATTAACTTAAAGGTGTATTTGTTTTGATGTAACTTAAGATGGCAGCCTAGAGTCCCCTTCACTATCCACTGTTGCTTGTTATAAGTGAGCCAATGATAGCCATCTGTTTATAAAATTTTGATTCTTCCCTGTTAAAATGTTCTATTCAACATCCCTTATTCCCTCTGTTAATCCTACAAGTTCCCTCCTAAAAAGTTGACTGAGTTGTTTGCATTTTTTATAATCACTTTCTTGGCAGCTAGAGTTATTATTAGTAATAGTTCCTTCTGACTGGGCAATATCCCAACAAAAAGTTTATCTACTAAGTTCTAGAATATTATCTGTTATTTCTGCTGTTAAACTGCTAATAAATTGCCTAAATACTGTTACTCCTTCACAGGACCAAAAAAAATTATTCTCAACATGTATTTGCTTTCTTTCTATACCTTCAACATTGCCCTAACCGGGTGGGATAGATGGCTCTAATTTTGCCTGGCAGATAAAAGTATTTGTGAAAGTATTTCCTGGTGAAAATAAAAACATGTTGCCTCAGAGTCTTACCAGGCATTATACAAATTTCTTGTCATTGCTTACAATTAGTTTAATATCTAACATTGTCTCCCTGTCCAGTCTCAAGACATCCTCTACTGATCCATCTTCCCTCTTCATCTTGTGGTACAAATGCGATATTAGGCTTCTCTTTACTACCTTATTTTGTCTTATATCTATAATTCAGTGAAAAGGGGCTGAGATCCAGTGATTATCTGATACTACTCATACTGTTTTCTGAATCTCCAATGTCAGTTTTACTTACCATCTCTTCCCAAGATTTTAAAATTGTTTTCCATTATTTCTCCTACTTGCAATTGTTCTTCGCTGCTTATCATTGGTTTACTTCCTGTGGACATTATATATTGTTTCCACATTCATAAATATTTCTTTTTGAATAATTTCTTCATAGTCTTCTTTAGTTTCCTCAAAATATTAAGTAGTCTGTTTGCTAGGTTCTTCTCCCAAAACACTTCTAACAAGTCCATTCTTGTCATCCAAAGGCATTTTACTAGTAACATTTCCATCCACTTAGACTTTATCCTTGGGGGCTGACATCTGAAGTATAGGTTTCATTGCATAGCTGTGATATAGGCATCTATATCTATTACTGTGAGCATACTTTTATCTTTTGGTAGGGTCATTTTTGAATAAGCTATCCTAAGCTACTCCACATTCCACAAAAATTCTCTCATCTAATTATGTGATTGAATTAAGTCCTTAGCCTGTGGAGTTGACCAAAAAGACTGCTCCAGATACAGAATATGGGGGAGAACCTGCTATGCCAGGACATGTGCTCTATGATCCAACTCCAAATTCAGATTCTTCTATTGTTGTACTTTAGTTTTAATTGATGAGTAGAAATCCCCATATGTCTCCATAAAAAAGTCTATGTAATTATCTTTCAGCCATATACCCAAATATTTTATCTTATGCACAATCCTTATCTGTGGGGTCACCATACGTATTTTATAATACCTGATATATTAATAGCAATCCCTTTTATTTTCTCAACATTGATTTTGTAGCCAGAAATGTTACTAGAGTGACCGACCTAATTTGGGTAATAGTATGAGAAGACTTATTTCAAGTTTGGTCAAGGTTAACATAATGTCATCTGCATATAAAGAGAGCTTTAAAGTCAATCTTCCCCAGCTAAAACCCTGTAATTTGTAGTCTTTTATATCCTGAGCCAATGGTTCTAAATAAACTGCAAATAGCAGAGGGGAAAGCAGGCACCTGTGTCTAGTCCCTCTAGTTACAGGAAATGGGTCTGATATCATGGCCATTGATTTTACCCTTACTATAGCACCATTATATATCTCCAGCAGAGAGATCAATCTTTCTGGTATTTGGGAAGGAAAAATGCCACTTAACACAATCAAAAGTCTTCTTAGTATCTACGTTTTTCTATCATTGCTGGGGTTTTATTTTGATTAGCCTCCTGAATTATCATATGGGTCTGTGTTATATTGTCAAAAGTTTGTCTCTCTTTAATAAAACCGCATTGATCGAAATAAATTAACTGTGGCATCAGTTTCTTCAGATGTCTAGATAATAAGCACATAAAACCTTAAAGTAATGATTGAATACTGTAATTGGGTAGTCTGTACTTGTAAGTTGTGGGTTCCTTCTCTTTTGGTAGATGGTGGCTATTAATCCTTCTGGTCATCTCTTGGAGATTCTGTTACATTGCATAATCTCATTCATTAGTTGTCTCCAGTCTTCTATTAATTTATCTTCTACTAGTTTCCAGACATCTATTGGGATGCCATCCACACCCAGAGATTTTCCTGCTGGTAGGGCCTTAATTACTCCCTTTAACTCCTCCTCTCTAATCTATCTTGTTAAACTATTCTGTTGTTCTTGGCTTAAGGTTGGGAGGTCTATATTATTCAGTTATTAATTTGTTTTTATAACATGTTCCTCAGTTTGTGCTTTGTATAATTGCTGGAAGTACATTTTAAAGACATCTAACATCTCACATATTCTACTTACACACTGCCCAGAATCTTACGTTTTTAGCTGAAATATTTGTCTACTCGCTTTCTGCAGCTTTAACCTACCTGCTAATGTTCTCAAGGCTTGTGCAGTATGTACATGGTATATTTCTTTCACTGCTGCTTGTTGTAGGAGTATTCTGTCTTCCTTGTACTTCTGTATCTCTAAACAAATGTTCTGGTATTCTATCTCCTCATCTGCCAATAGAGTCAGCAATTTTCTACACAGCTGTTTGGTCTCATCAGGCTTACTGCCTGCTTACACTGACTCTCCTTATTATGATTTAAAATTTAAAAGTAAGTTTACATCTCACTTTTAGGTTTGCCTTGATATTATCCCATGAGACTGTGTCTAACCTATGTTGTAATAGTTCTTGTAATAGTTTTTCTTTTAAAAAATCTCTTAAAATTATCTTTAGTTAAATAATATGCCAGAAAGTGCCAGTGCTTCAGTTCCTGTGGTTCTTGGAATAGAGCAACAGTTTCCAGAACATGGGCATGATCCTATATTCTAATAGGGCTGACTTTAAAATCCTCCATTGACTCTACTCTCTTA
This sequence comes from Protopterus annectens, assembly GCF_019279795.1. Taxonomy (NCBI): domain Eukaryota; kingdom Metazoa; phylum Chordata; order Ceratodontiformes; family Protopteridae; genus Protopterus; species Protopterus annectens. The sequence continues at coordinate 1,221,267,254 of NC_056747.1, read as the reverse complement.
CTATGAAAATCAAGCTGATACCAACATTCATGTCTTGGTGAAAATAAGTATAATCCTCACATTTGTCCACTGTTTCAGTATCCAGAAATGCCATAATTCATACAAATGCCAACCATTTTTTACCCTGTTTTACTCACCTTTAATTGCTTTCTACCCCCTTTCATTTCTTGCTGAGTAAAAATAATATTCCAGTCTCCTAAGATCAATAATAATCCTTTTTGAAATGTTATTACTTCTAATAATATTCTTCTAAAATTTACCCTGGTTGTGCTAAGAGGAAGATACAATGAGGCCAGCGTTACTCTGCATCCTTAAATATCCCCTTTCACAGCTATATTTCTGCCTGAATCATCCATCCATTGTCCTATCAATTTCATGTTTAGATTCTGTCTTTTAAAAATTGACACATCTCTCTTTCTAGCCTCTACATAGCTTGAACGGCCTAACAATGCCACTTTTTTTCTAATTTTTGATGTTCACTTACCTCCAAGTGAGTCTCCTGCAGGGCCAGTATATCTACCTTTTCCCTCTTCAATTCATTCAAGACCCTGGCTCACTTCACTGGATTTGTTAAACCAGTGGCATCCCAAGTAATGATGTTCAAACTTATAATGTCTTGTGCATTTTCCGCACCTCTGCTTTGACTCATCTTGATATGTTTCAATGTTATATGGCCTGTCATTTTTCCTACCATCGGAGTGAAAACATTGGTTCCAACAGTGTTCTGCCTACTGGGATTATTTACCCTATCAGCTATAGGTACTGCTTCATGTGCAATGACTGCTGTCTTATTCAGCCTACCTTAGCCATAGAAGGCCTGGACTGTTTTTTTTTTTGACCCACCCATATACTAAACAATATAAAAGAAGTGTAACTTAACCGTTCACCTATTGTTATAATGCAAACAATCCCAACTAGATACAATTTATTTACATTCTGCTTCCAAGGCAAAAGCATTTCCTATTTATTAAGTGAGACCTTAGAGCCTCTCTCTACTTTCTACATGGCTATGTCAATAATAACGATAAGACTCTACTGGGATAGCACCAGCCAAATTATTAACAAAGCTTGTTGTGCATAGTGGTCCCAATCCTCCAAACATCCTCTAATAACAGTCCGGACTTTGAAAACTAACTAGTTGATCAATCCAAGCAAAAACTATTATATTGTCAATAAAAGTGACCAGATCAATATGTTTTCCTAATTAGAGAGTAAACTAACTGCCTCTAGCATCCTTCTCTTTATCGTTATATTAGCTTATTCACTTCTAATACTGTGACCATTTCCATCATTCTAGTACAAGTAGAGGGGACAGACTACCAAATACTCCCCTGTTTAACTTCTCTCTCCTTCAAATTATTTGTCACCCCTACCCTGAGCCATACCAACTGTCATGAACTCAGTAGTATGATAGCCCAGTTCATGTAAAAAATCTAACACATATCATCAGACATTACCTCATACATAGTTACTTCTAGTGTTCTCTGATTTGTGAAAGTCACAGACTTACCAAACACTATAATAGAGTAATCTAAGCCATTTATCAGATTCAAGCCACCCACAGACTGGTTATTCATGTCACAGTTTCACAAACAAGTCCAAAATTATTTTCTACCCATTTCAGTTGTTGCTCCTGCAGGTCTTAAACTTTTGATTGCAGCACTGAGTATTTATTAAATAAGGTAAACAATTTGCCCTGGGAGTTGGTTGCCAAAGGAACCATCTGCTGCTGTTCTGCTCTCTTCAGGTCATTGACCTGGTTACTAGTTTTAGTATTCAGCTTCTCTTTGTCCATACCCTGTTCAGCTCATACAGTTAACTATCTCTGGAAGCCTTCTAACTTTTTTCCATAGCCAAAACTTACTGATTGTTCTTCTCAACACTGTTACTTAACTGATTCAGTCATTAGGCCCTGCACCACTCACCCTCACTACACTCAGGTTCAGTCCACTACCCTACCCTACTCCAATCCCCACCCCCTACTGTACATTTAAAATATACCAACTCAACCCTCACACTTCCTTCAATCTACCTCTGCATCAAAACAATCAGAATATAACCCAGTCACAGTTTCCCCTACAATTAGTATCACTGACTCATTTACTTAAAAGAACTATACCCTGTTTTTCTTTTCAAAGCTATACTGCTTTAACTAGAATTTTCTTGCCCGGTAATATTTACAACACCAACTGATATCTTCAGCAAAATCTAACTTGCATATTATTAAAAATGTTTCTGACCCAAACCACATTAGTATGCCTCCTCAGCATATTGCCACTTTTACCAACTCCTACAAACCCATACTTGCTACACCAACAGCTACCAAGTTAATGAATCACTGCAGCATCCACACTGTACCAGCGAACCTTCTTAGATTTTTTTCAGTTACAGGTATTTTAAATCTAAGTATGTTACCATACGAAATCCAGTAAAACTAAAGCACAGATGCATTTGGCTACATACTTTTCTTTATAAAATTTCCACCCAAAAAATCAGTAGAGACATTCACACAAATCCTAGACCCACACAACAGCAAAAAACACACACTAACAGCAGAGTATTAAATAAGCCATTCTCTTTTCCTCTCCCATCCCCCAGTTTTAGTTTTCTCTTCCTAAATATCAGTCTTAGAAGCATATGCAATAAACTCCATGACATACATGCTTGCATTGCTACATATTCCCCAGACATAATCATAGCTAGAAACATGGTTGAAAAAAAGACAGAAATAACAATGAAATCATCCCGCCTGGTTTCAATATAATTAAGACTGACATGAAAATAAGCAGGCAGGTGGCATAGCTATCATCTATAATCATTCCGTAAATATAACCACATATGCATAGGAGATACCACAGTTTAATAATGCAGGCCTCCTTGTATCACATCTAAAAATCAATAATAGGAAAGGGCTTTGTTTAGCAGCCATATATATCCCACCAGGTAAAAACATTACCACTGTGAAAATATACTAAACGGGATATCCCATCATATACAACATGAAACAATAATAATAGGAGACCTAAATATAGACTTGCAGAATATTAATAGCAGCACCTCTTCTGATTCCATAAACCTGTATGGCTTAACACAGTTAATTACATCAGCTATTAAAGTCTACAAAAGTACTGGTAGCCAATCAACCTTAGACTGGATTCTTACTAATAAACCCAACAAAATTATGGCAGCTGGTAGCCTTCCAGACAGCCTAAGTGACCATCAACCTACTTATGCTCTCAGAAGTTACAATATCCAAGATAAATATATAACTTACAACCAAGTTTGTAACTGCAAACTTTGACAAGCACACTTTTATCAAATCCTTTAGAGAATATAACTGGAAACTACTAAAATTTATGCTCTTAGAATCTGCTGTCTCACACTTCAATGAGATATTCTTAAAATTCTCAATAACTTGTCCAAGTATGTACTAAAAGGGTCAAATCATATCCTGCACTATGGCTAACAAAAGAAACTAAGAAATTAATGCTACAGTATGACAAAGCCTGGAAAGAGTGTCTCAAATATAGAACATAAAATATATTTCAACTTTTCAGGCAACTAAGGAATAGGACAAAATGCCAAATAAAACATGGCAAGCAAACATGCTATAACATTCTCTAAAATAAACATCAAAACAACCCAAAACTCTTCCAGACATCCATAAACAAATGTTTACACCCAGAATAAATTATAACCCCCATGCCTACATCCAACAATACTACCGATTCAATTCTTACACAGTTTAAAAACAATTTTATACAAACTATGTTTTCCCTCACAAACATTAATACTTTCACTACCCCCTCACTAACTGCATCTTCTGTTACATATACTCAACTATTTGACTCCAGACCAGTATCTCCCTCCACCATTAAAAAAAACTCATAAATGAGCTAAAACCAACCAACCCAGCTGCTGACCATCTCCCCTCAGACTATTTAAAAAGTCTGAAGATGCAATTGCTTTTTCATTCTCTATATTGATAAATAGATATATATCCAAAAAATACATTCCTTCCATCTGGTGGCACATCTACAGAGTTTAATAACTATAGATCCATTGCAATCCTCTACCCCTACCAAAAATACTTGAAAATCTATTCATGCTTAGCTTCTGCATCACCTAAATTCAAATACTCTGCTCTTGGAAACACAGCATGGTTTTAGACCCCACAACAGCACAAACACCAACCTCCTTCACTTCACCAACACTGTAAACCAGCTGTGTTCCTAGATTTATCCAACACTTTCAACACTGTATCACACTAACATTTACTTTTGGTCCGCAGCAGGGCTAGCCACCCAATGGCGTAAGCCTGGGCTCTAGATGATTGTCACTGTTGAAGTGAGACACCGACCCCATGTGCAAAAATGGGAAAAAGAGGTTGTGGATGGATGGATGGTTGGACGGATTTACTTGCTGAACTCTCTTCTATTGGTCTCTCTCTCTCTGTCCTCCCTTAAATGGTTCCTTAGTTATCTGTCTGGGAGGTAACAACAGGACTTCTCTTCCTTCCTTCTACTTACCATATGTATCCCTCAGGGCGCTATACTAGGACCCTTCTTTTTAATATTTTATAAACAAATTTCACACTGCCCTACACCAAGCAAATATAGTACACTGTGCAGATAATTCAGCTTTAATATGTACAGCCCCCACCATATCCAAACTACATGAACTCACCCAAATTTCTTTCTTTTCAATTGAAACCTGACTGAAAAGTTCAAACCTACTCCTTAATCAGATAAAACAAAAGTGATACTCTTCACCCAGAATATTATCTCCATCCATCTTGGTTACATCAGCAAATAATACTAAACCTGAGGCATTACCAAGACTAAATTACTAGGCACTGTAGTGGATGCCAAGCTTAAACGTGATCAACATATTCTTCAAACAATTACAAAGACCCACCAGAAACATAGCCTCCTTTATGGGGCAAAACAGTACCTTACAGACCCAACAAGAAAAATCCTAACATCATCATGTTTGCTTCCAACCCTCTTATATGCTTCACCTATCCTTGCAAGTCTAATCCCTACAGGAAAATCCAAACCAGCCTCTTGTTACCACAAAGTAGCCAAATTTGCTACCAGCACTGCACTCTGAACTCACCACTGCCAGGCCTTAAAGCAGCTAACCGGTATAGAGCTCAACAACTAAATGACATACTCTCAACTTGTTATGCTATACAAACTGATATATTTTCCTGAACAATGCCCCACATTAAAAAACATATTCTTGCCCTATACCTCCACAAGGGATCTCTGCTCACTTTCCTTTCTCAACTTATTGAATTGAACATCCAACACCAGAGGGGGAACAGAAGAGGGCAAGCCTGCCCCTCTTCTCCACCCACCAGCCTAACCCGGCTGTTCCCCCTCTCTCCGACCAAACTTCCGGCAACCTAACCACCATTAAGGCATTAGGCTGAATATCATTCGGTGTACCACATCCTCTCTCACCCAGCTGGATCCGAGTCATCACATCCTAAAACCCATCACATGTTGTTGTTCCTTCGGCTTTTACCGGTTAGGGGTCACCACAGCGGAACTCCGGTCCACTAATGATTGGCAGTAGATTTTCACGGTGCTGAGGTGCCAGCTTGATGCCCAACCTTCAACGAAGGCATGCCCATTCACACATGTCTTTCGAATGCCACTCAACCACGGGGAGGACATGCAGACTACACACAGAAGGTGCTTCAGCCGAGAATTGAATGGGAGAACCTCTTGCTGTGAGGTGGCAATGCTACCTCTGCACCACCGCAGCATCTAAAACCCTATCACATAACTAACGAAAATAGCCAGTTGCCAAAGCACCTGAAAGCAAACCATTGATCCCTCTCCTATGCTAAAGTAAAGAACCATAACATCATAACCTAGCATAACCACTGCACATGAGCTAAATAATCCTTACACAATGACCAATGGAAGCCTAGCAATGATTCCAAGGGCATTACCAGCCAACTGGACAACCAAACACTGAGCCCTCTGCCACTAAAAATCACGCAGAGGCAATTACATACCATCATGCCACATTGCAACCCCATTTTACTGCCCAATGAATATAATAACCAAATGAGATATCTTCACTTAAAACCATGCAGAAGCAACTGCATACTCTCACATCAGATTGCAGCCCCATTTTAGCTGTCCAGTGAATATTATATATAACCACATGAGATTTCTGTTCAAAAATTCCATTCAATAGCCATCTTGCCAGCACACCAAATATCCACAATCAGACGCAAACCACCATCATGGCCTTTTATCAGTATGACCCCAAATGCACCACAAACAGTTAACCTAAACCAGGCCACCAACACCAAACCTAAAGCCATCAAAACAAGGCAAGCCAAAGTGTACGCTATCTTGTCTAACTGCATCCCTTTTTTCCACCCAAAGAATATGAAATGAGCTACAATTAGTACGTTCAGTTAGCCCTGCCACCCATGCAACTGCTGTACTCACAGCAACATCCTCCTTTACCAAATGAACTGACTTACCTTGCTTCCACTCTTGACAAATAACACTTTCCTTCTGAACTCCTTCTGACAGGCAACTGTAAAACACATTTAACCAGTTTAGCATGCCCTACCATATCCTTTACTTATAAAATGAGCCCAGCTCTGGCACCATGCTGTAAACCTTAATGCAACCTGACTCACTTCATCAAACATGATCCATACAACCTTCATATGAACCATAATCCACAACAACTCTTCTAAACCTATTCCAGATTAAAACACCCAATATCCAACCTCCATTATCCTTCCATTTTGTCATCCAACAAGCTGCAAACCACCCCCAAATTAGGCCCACAAACTCAACACCTCCCACAACATTCATAAAGTAAGGTAAATCCCCATGACCATCCCTAGCCATCTGCCCCAAGTGCCATCCTCTTAAATCATAATGATCCATCAAAACCTTATCTACCCATAAAAGTCATACCTGTACTGCACACCTACCAGCCCAAGTCAGAAATCAAATGGTATGTGAGCTACTCACTCTAAAACCTTACCTGATATACAACATGAATGAAACTTGTTTAAAGGGTTTATCTCCCTGATAATGCCAGTTTTGAAACAACTCTCATTTTATATCAAACACCTGCTTAGCCCTCTATGAAACAACTGTATGGTTACTGTAAATTCACCCCAGAGGTTCCACCCATGCCCTTTCTGAAAGACAATTAGAGCTGCATGTGGAAACCACTGAGCTTGGCTACCTCACCAGGCCCTAGACCCATCAACCTTATCACCATCTATGACCCTATGTTTGTTGTGCTCCACCCCACCTGTGGAAAACACCATACTCCTCATAAACAATCCCCAGCCCAGCATTTCCTTGTCCTAATCTACTTACACCTCAACTTACCCCTACACCATCTCAAACTACTCAACTCGGATGACCCACACAGCCAGATTACCTGCAGCCTCACTGTGCACCATTCCAACAATCACAACATCCCTGCAAGCAGAACCCATACCTTTCAATTCCATTTCTGTAAGGCCAATGACTATTGTTCATTCTGCGCTCTGCATATGTGACCTCTTTGCACCACCCAAACAACTGGAACCTCCACTGAAACAGCCTTGATCACCTTTCAAACCCCCTTCCTTCAGGTCACCAACCAATGCCTGCTCCATTTCCATATCTCATAATCTGCAAAAGAAAACAAATTAAGCACCTTGCCTTTCCAAAAAGTGAACAAAGATGAGCTTCAAACCCTATGTGTGTATGCATCAAACTTAACACTATGATCCCTCCTTTAACATCTAGCTTAAATTATCTGTCAGATGTGTTAACCCCAAGGTTCAAAGATGGGCCTAAATAATGAGCTAAAATCTGCCCTAATCCCCCAAAATGAGAAACTTTATAAGGGCTGGCACTTAACTCGTAACTTCTTAGACAAGAATCCAGGTAAAGAATACAGCCCAAAAGGCTGCCGACCTGAAAATGTGCAACCGACATTATCAATAACCTCCCAGATAGTGTGAAGATATAAACCCAGTATATGCTACTTCAAATTCCAAACCTAAATGATTTGCAACTAATAGCCCAGAAAAACTTGAATTATGCTAAGCCTGAAACCAAGAATCTCCTTTTCAAACTTGAGTGATTTGCCCTTAATTCGCTAACCTGATCAAAGATGTCCCTGCACTCAGGGATGATTGCGAAGTGTTCTATAACCCTAACTTACCATGTTCAATTGCATCATCACCTTTAGAGTATTTAGTAGTTGAAGTAAGATAACTGCTGGCACCAACCCTGTACCTGTATCTATCCCACCCAACCACCAAATTAGGCACAATCCCCAACACCACTTTCCCTCCTTCTTGTAGCCTGTAGGATTGTGTCATACCTCCTCAGAAGCAATGCAAATCACCTGCCGACAAGACCCAAGCAAAACGAAAACGAAGCCACACCACAAGTGAAATGGGGACGCTGCCCCCCCTCAGTTGGTGACCACCCGAGTAATAAAACACTCGCACCAACACATCCAGGAACAACTCTGGACTCCAACCTCCCATCACCAAAACCACTGACAACGTCACAAGCAAAGAAAATTTATTTTTCGGACCGGTCCCCACTCCAACTGGTCAACAACCAGTGAAAAGAGCAACATTCCACTCAGTGCCCCTAATGACTCAGGCTGGTACTGCGCCTGCACACACAATGTTCCCCGCTGCTATACCTAAAACCCACAAACAGATCACTGCACTTAAGCCGGGGCTGTAGCCCTGCCATTATGACTAAATGAGAAGTTACAAAGCTAATACCATCAGATTTAGGGACAATTACTCACTCCATTGCGCTCAAATACCAAATTCAGAATGGACCAGCAACCATACACCTTCTGCACCCCTACTTCAAAATGCAAACACCACCAGCAAAAGAAACCATGTCTAAGCAAGCTATGGCCACTTCATGAGGTTCCATAAATACCGAACCAACCTGAATAGGAAATAGCAAATTAATCCACGTAGCTCACATATCCGAATCCAACAAACAAACCAAGATATTCTATTCAGCGTTCTTTTAGTTTTGCCCCTTCCACATCCATCTGAACCCACCATTACTACAAATAACAACCAGCCCCCAATACCCAGTGAAAAATTACAATTCTAGCATTAATCCCCTCCCCCCCAAAAAAACAATTCCTGACTAAAAGTAGTCCACGGCCTACCTGCACCACAATACCTACAGGTCATCATGGATGTGATACTTGCAGTAGCAAATTCACGCCAAAAATGTGACGCCAACTCCAGTTGCACTTGCCTAAAACCCTTTAAGCCCCTCCCTACCCTTACCTCATTTCCTCCCAATCATCCCTCATTCCTATTTAACCCTATCCTCCCCCCATCCTCTTAATTCATGCTACTGTATATTAGACCCACTTGATGTCCCTGGACAAATCAGTCTGTTCCAAACCTCATTTGTTAATATAAATGTACTGTAGTCAAGCTTTTCTCCCCAGGCCTCTGCTGAAAATGGGCTCTGCCCAGTCAGACTTTCCCAGTCAACAAAGACAACTAAATAAATAAATAATATATTTCAGCCCGATTTGCCTATATTTATGCTGCAAAGGATAAAATGCAGTCTGTTTTGTCCCTTGTTTGAGCTGATCAGTTCTGGTCAATTTACATTCTGTGCCCTTCCTGCATGATCTGAGGACCAGGTTTACACAGGCATGACAGTATCCTTTAAATTAGTTTATAGGCTGCAAATCTGGCTAATATTTGTCTGGGCTGCCTTGGGTTTCCACTTTATGGTACCTATGCTGTTCTATGAGCACGTTCCAAGATTATTTCTTCTGGGCTGATGCCTGTCCACTCAGATAATCTATACTTAATGCAGTCTTTACCATCCAGTCCTTCTGGAAGCCCTGCTATTCTTAGATTTTTCCAACAAGCTCTGTCTTCCTGGTCTATTGCCATTGCATTGTAGAGCTCGTCTTGCCTCATTTACTGCCACCATTGATTTTAGCAGTTCATTCTCACTGATTAGTGACTGGATGGTTTTAGAATGCTCATTTACTGTTTCTGTGATCTCTTTTAATTGTTAGCCATTTTCCTATATATATATATATATATATATATATATATATATATATATATATATATATATATATATAGGTTTACTATCAATATGTTGAATGACAAAATAATTTCCGTCTGACATATGAAAAATAAACCTTAAAATTCAAAACATGGAACAAGTCACTATCTCTTTAACACCTTCTCTCTCTCTTTAACACCTTCTTTCTATTCGCTCTCTACTACCTACACTTTGAGAAGTTTCCCTAACAATCTACTTCTTTTACAAGTAGCATCTATTACAATCCATTAAAGAATTTTGAATGTAAAAGAAATTTGCTGAATGTGCTCTACTCTTGCCACAAATATTTTACTGTTACAGAACCTTTCTATTTTGTATTTCTATAACTACAACTTAATTGTTTTCTCTACAGGGTATGTATGTAGAATTCTGTAATGTAGTCTTGAATCATGTTTAACCTGCTACTTATTTTTTCTTTTTATGTATAACGTAACTGTGTTTTGTCTCTATGTGGAGCTTTTCTCCCCGGGCCTCTGCTGAAAATGGAAATATATCCAGTCAGACCAGCCCGGTAAACAAATGTAAAATAAATAAAATAAAATAAAGTCACAATGTCGAATCTGTTGATTCAGCAGATTCAACATACTTTTCAAACACATCACATGATGTCCGTATAGGAGCTCACGTAAAGTAAACTCCTATAACGAACATCCCGATTTTGCTGGGGCAAGCCCCCTGCACACCCTGCTAACTATGTATTCCAACTCCGAGATTGCACTACACTGAGGAAAGGGATGAATTTCCCTAACTGCACTATACCGGGATCTCTGTACAATTTTTTGAATTTATATTAACGAATGCACACTGCATTTGCTAATATAAACATTCGAACATTGAGATGTTCACCCATATGAAAAAAATCGAACATCTGTACTTTGAATTTTTCATATGGGTACATCTCAACTTGAAATTTTAATAGTAAACCATATATATATATATATATATATATATATATATATATATATATATATAAATATATGTTTAGTTTATTATTCATACTTTACATTTCTTTGTAAACTGTTAGTAGTGTAACTTCATGTTCCCCCATGTTTAGCTGCCTGGTCCATGGCGGTAATGTTGATTTTCTGTAGATGAGCTGGGGCACCTTGACATTGCTTATTTATGTGGTTCATTTATGCTGGAGAATATAACCTCTCTCTGGACTTTATTTAATTATACTTTGAATCAATCATAGCTGAAATTCTCCACAAACACCTAGATAAGTTTAGTATTAAGTGGCAAAGTTTGGAACTAAATCCCTGTACTGCTACTACAGTTGCCATATACATGGGTTTGCCACTTTTTAAATGCACAAAGTGAAACATTTATTGTAGAAACATGAGATTTTGCAGGACAAAACATGCCCACGGTCAGTGAAAAGGACACAACTTAACTTTTTTTTTTGCCAAAATAAAAGCTTATACTTGTAACATTTGAGTTGCTTATGCTATTTCTTACAACATGTAGGTAGCTCAGATTGAAAATAACTGTTTTCTGCAAGTATTAAAGGAAATTTAGGAAATATTTTTTGTCCAAAAATCTCAGGACATTTGCCATTTTTTAGGTTTTTTTTCATGGGACTCAACTGCCCAAAGAGGACAGTCTTGAAATAAATTTTTGAATTAATTTACTGCTTTTGAACACATAGACAACTCAGGAAGAGTGATCTGGCAAGGCCACTAGCTCTGAAGCATGGTGTCTGTCTGCAACACTACTTATCTATCTCTGTATCAAAACTCCCAGTACTACAGCACAGATGAGAAGCTTGTTATTGAGAGGATCAAATTGTCAGATCATTGCACAGAAAAAAGCTGGCACAGCTGATTGAACATGCCAGTCTGTTTCTTTGTGACAGATCACAAACAGTGAGGACTGGGGGAGTTTGTCCTCTCCCCAATGAAGACTGATCTCAGAGTTTGGTATATATAATTTGCAGGGAGTTTGGGAGTGGCACAGACCCACACATGGGGGTAGCAGATGTGCTCGTTCCCTACAAAAAATATTTTTATTTTGGATGAAGTGAAGATCAAGGAGTTTCCCTCAATTTCTGATGTTTCTATATATATGACTGCACTACTTAGTAACATGAACATGATGAGAGATACGGGTGAGAGCCAAGTACCCAAATAATTGCTGTTTTTTTTTCCAAGTATGAAATTACTCATGACAATGATACTCAGTCTGAGTTCATTAGGAGGCTGTGGTAAATCTTAAGTATAGCACATGATTAGTGAAAGAGGCAGGAAAGACAGTCAGATGCCCCAGGTGGTCTTGATGTTACCATATGCTGTTGCCTCCTTATCATAAAAAAGAGAAAGTAGAAACTATATAAATCAAACTGCCTGATACACAGCCAATCACAGATCCTCTGCATAAGAAGGTCAGTGCCACACAAAGATATTCAAACACAGAACCATTGAGGACACAGTCTTATGCCCCAAGACCACAAAGTCTGCACTGGTAGGGGTCTCCCCTCAAGGTATACCAGAAGATGTCATAAAGTGATCAGTATTTCCAGTGTAGAAGACTAGGAGATCCACGAAGAGAGGCACTGAATCAGAACTAGGTTAAGGGTCAGTGTTGCAGTGTGAAACAAGACAGTGCCTCCTTCACAGAAGAAAATTAAATCTTAGGGACGATAGGCTAGTACTCACCTATGAATATATGAATCTATAAAGAGAATTAAATATAAATGAGTGATAAAAAAGAAAAGCCTGAAACAATGTGATATGTGCCATGTGTTTCTACTTTTGAGTGTTATGTGCCCTCATGTTTGAACATTTCTTGACACACACACACACACACACACACACACACACACACACACACACACACACACACACACACACACACACACACACACACACACACACACACTACGCTCTTCTTCTTGTGATTTCTGGTGCAGACCTGGCACAATTTTAGTTGCCATCCCAGGAAGTGTCAGTGCTATCTTGTCTATATCCCTACAAGGTATCAAGATGATCTGTGTGACTGGCTCCACAAATGAACTTTAAGTTTATTTATTTGTAAACTATGGCAGAACACTGAGCCATGTGGACCTTTTTCAAACTTGGTCTATGAGTAATATATGGGTAAGTAAGTTGCTCATACTCATATGAAAGTCAAATGGAAGCCGGAGGGAATCAAACCTGTATTACCAGATGTTGCTGATTAACAGTTCATAGCTTTAATCCTCTGCACTCACTGCCAGATCAGTTCTTTCCTTTTACTGGTATAATTCTACATGTATTCTAGCACTAGCTGGCATATCTTACTGGCTCTCGCATTACTTACTCTCTAATGAAGTACCTGAAATGATCATATCTAGGGCACTTTCATTTTCTTCTATTGCTGCTAATATTCCAGTGCCCACCACAGTCCCCAAAACACTCTGCTCACCTCATGTTCCTACTTCCCAGATGTACTAGATTGCAGACCATTTTTAATTAATAGCCATGGCACCAAAATCAAGTAATAGATACCGTGGAACCAAAACATACAAAAAAACAGTTAACACATAAAATGAATACCACGATTTAAGGTCAAGACACTTTATATGCAATTAGAATTGCACGTTATGTAATCATGGAAACATTAAAAAGCTACAGGTCTGTAAAAATGCATAATGAAATACCTTAACTAAAATCTGCTTTAATAACCATTTATTTTAAGGCAAATTTAAAGGAAAATGCTTCATTAATATCAAACCTGCTATGCTGCATTTCATAAACATTGTAATTTAGCCTTCCAATAAGAATTATCTGTTCTGAACACCTCTCCCAGAGGAAATGGTAGGTTTAAAAGACCATGAAAGGAAAATGATGTCATCCTTCCAAATTATAAATATATTTATCTAATGCATTATAATAACTGTTACATTTTATTGCATATACTTATTTAGAACTATGTTGCCTGAAATATCTTTTGTTATTTGCTAATGTAAAACATCCAGCTAGAGTAATATAAAAATAAACCATCCAGTCAGTATTACAGTGCATCCAGCTAAGGCATTCAAAAGTTTCAGCAGTATTCTGGACATTGAAATATGGTTATTTGCAATTGTTTACATCATTTTCAGTTATAGCAAGAGTGAGTGAGTGTGTATGCATGTAAGTATGGGATATACATAGTAACATAGCATGATGGTTCTCCACAGAAAAATGTGGAAAAAGCCAAAAAGAAAGACTAATGTAATGTAAAAATTGTAAACTGCTTCGTATAAATACTTGTATAGAGAATACATAATTTTAACTGTAAATATACTGCTTATGAATACAGTATGTAAGTGTGTACAGGCAGTAAATTACATTTATTTATTTGTAGTTTGTTTGCCAGGATAGTCCATTGGGCTACATAGACCTGTTTCGATTGATTCCTGGGGAGAAAAACTCCAGAAAAATACATATATACAAAGTACACACTTTACATATACATTACAAAAAGATTTACAGGAATACAGAGTAAATATGGCACTTAAGAATATATCAAATAAATTTCAATAGAGAGCAAATAAAAATACAAAAAAAACATTTTTTTTAGCATGGGATAACTATTCAGTAGTTGGTAAAATACTCAAAAGAGATGAGGGGGCAGTGATGGAATATTTAGTTTGTAGGAGAGTGGGGAGGGTATTAGAAGGATCAGGTAGGATGGGAGCAAGTGCACTCCCATTGTAAAGTTAGGTGCGAGTGAAGTGAGGTTTTCAAAGAGAGGAGACTGCTGATAGAACAGATAGTGGGTGGTAAAGAATTCCAGAGGCGTGATAGAGAGAAGGGCATTAGTTGATTTCCTGCTGGACATGCTGGTCTGTGCAACTTAATTATTGAGAATTACATCTCGGAATGTAGTCTGGCTCATGCATTGTGAAGGCAGTGGCTAAGGAGGGACAAAGAGAGGGGTTGTAAATCAATTTGTGTGCTTGGATGAGTTGGGTGAAAATAAGGAAGTTAGGTGGCTCAAGCTAGCTTAGTTGGTGAAGGGAATTGCAGTGGTGGGAGCTAGCTCTTTGACCAGCAGCAAATTTTGATATCTTGTTGTAACAGGAGGAGAGTTTTGATTTGAGGGAGGATTGCAGGTTGGACGGGGTGCATGCACTGTGTAGGAGGGATGGGATGAGATAAGTATTTGTTAGAGTAAGGTTGGTGGAGGGGGAGATATAACGATTATGGTGATAAAGCATACCAAGTATTTTATGTTTTTTTTTATATTTACCTGTAAGTGTTTGTCGAATTTTAGTTGATCATTAATGATTACTCTTAGTAATTTAGTGTAAGAGACTATTTCTAGGCAAGTATTGTTTTTGCTAATGACTACGAATGAGTGTATATCTAGGGGAGGAGGTTTTGGTGGGGGTGAGTAGCATAAGTTTGGTTTCAGTTGCATTTATTGCCAGATGGCTGTCAAGCATCCACTGCTCTGTAGAAGAGAAAGCACTTTGGGTTAGTTTATTAAGAGTTGAGATAGAAGGGGAGTAGCAGATGATGGTGGAGGCATCAGTGTATTGGATGAGGCTGGAGTTTGGAATGGGTTGGTAGAAGTCATTAATGAAAATGTTGAATAGTAAGGGGCCCAGAATGGAACCTTGGGGGACTCTTGTCAGAGTATTAAGGAAGGGTGAAATAGCTTTGTTCCATTTAACTGCTTGCTGTCTGTTTGTAAGATAGCTGGAGAACCACTTGGTACAAGAGGGGGATAGATTTAGTATGGAGAGTATGTTAAGAAGTAGGTTTTGGCAGACAGTGTCAAATGCCCTGGAGTGGTCAAGGAGGAGGGTGGACATGAAATGACCAGAATCATGGGCTTTGTTGATTGTTTCTAGGAAGGAGAGGAGTGCAGTGGAGGTGCTATGTCTGGGTCTAAATCCATGCTAGGTGGGGGTGAAAAGTTGGTTGTTTATAAGATAAGGTAAGAGTTGTTGGTGGATACATTTTTTTCAAGGAGTTTAGATATAGGGGATAGGATGGCGATAGGGCAAATGTTTGGAATGTCATTATTATTGCCACCTTTATAGGTGTTACATAAAAAAACACTAACTGGAACCCATTAAAGACTATTTATAGGAATAATAAATGCTTTCTTCCATAACTAGGGGACCTGGCATTCTGAGATTGACCGATTTATAAGTATTACAATGGGTAGAGCAATTGCTTCTGCCCCTACTTTTAGGAGGTAGGAGGGAATTTCATCTGGGGCATTGGTACCAGGTTTTAATTTTTGGGGAAGTTTTTTTATGGTGGATGTAGAGATGGGCTTGATAGAGAAAGGAGGTGGATGGGGAGAAGGATTAATGGGTGACAAAGGGGTTGATGCAGGCTGAGGAGTGGTTGCTGAGTTGTTGTGAAGGATGAAGTTAGCTTATTTTTGGATTCTATAAAGAAAGAGTTAAATTGCGTGGCTAGGTCTAAATCAGAGGCATCTGGGTTAGGGCAAGAGTTTTATTTTTTGCCTGGATTGAGGAGAGATGAGATTCCTTTCCAAAAACGTTTAGAATTGGTATTATGGTTGGTTTGGAGAGTGGAGAAACAGGCTTTGTGGACTGAGGAAATAAGTTTTTTGACTTTAATATGTAGTATTTTATATTCGTTGAGGGTGATAGTGTTTTTATTTTTATGGTACTGTAACCAGGCTTTGTCATGAAGTCTCATGGTAGCTAAGGTACTTTTGGTTAGCCAGGCTACAGGGTTACTTTATGTATGTTTGGTTTTTAGTGGAGCAAAGGAGTTGAGCAGGTTTATGAAAATAGAGTTAAAGTAGGAGAGAGCATTATAAAGGGGAAGAGTCTTTAATGGGCTCCAGTTAGTGGTTTTTTTACATAATTTGAGAAGGCTTCTGAGTTGAAGTTTTTTAAGCAGCATGTGGATGTATAAGTATGAGTTAGTTATATGCATGAGGAGAGCCAGTGGACAAAAGTGGGGTAATGGTCATCTAGTGGGTCTGGAAGGATACCACTATCTGAGACATAGTGAGGATGGGATACTAGAATCCAGTCAATTGTACTTCCAGTATTGGAGTTGTTGGCAGGAGTTAATTAGTTGTGTGAAGGTGTATAAGTTAATATTGAGTGAGCTAGAGGGGAATTGTATTGTCGCCCAGTTTATATTCACATCATCCAGGATTATGGTTTCATGAGTGATGTTGAGGGAGACCCAGGGGAGAATGTCTTCCAAGGAGGAAATATTATTGCCAGGGGGGATATAGAGAGAGATAACAAATATTAGTTTGTGCTTGTTTAGGTGGAGTAGGGCTGGTATTGTTTCAGCCTTACTAAATTTGGGGAATGTTTTGGTGTAGGGGGTGACTAGGAGGGATGCTGAGTAAAGGAGTGTTACTCATCCTCCTTTAACAGAAATACTTATGCTTGACAGCATCATTACCCAGTGTCAATAATGAGGGAAAATATTGTATATAAAGGGGATTAAGACAATTCAAGAATCAAAGAGCAACCACCCTTGGAGAAGGGAACCTAAATCCAGAGTAGCATCACTGAAAAAGAGGCATGCTTTTACAAGATAGATGCATGTTCACCTGAGCAAGCCAGAGAGAGCAACCTTGGTATTATACCAAGCTCAGTACTTACTTATGCTAAAGGTACTGCTGCTTTCAGTTTTTAGAGACTACAAAGGTTAATTCTCCTAGAAGAGCCAGTCCTTATGTAGCCTTATGTAAATAAAGTTGCTTTTGTGTAAAATAGACAATCTAATTTGTGTTATTTTTCCACATTGTTGTATAATGCAGACTTTAACTAACCAGCCTGAAGACAACCTGTCACTGCCAATTAAAAATAACTTTCTGCACGTGACACCTGTGCCCTGGCCCAGCAATCAAGGAGCCTCAATCCTCACCACTAAAACTGGAGAGGGCGTCTCATATGAGAGGAAAGGATAATAAACACACACAGTAAAGTGAAATTTCCCTTAAGAGCATGCAGAGATCATAGTCTGTCCAGGGCTGGTCACTCCCTTGCTCTCCAGGTCCCCAATAAGACTCCCCACTGGCACAGCTATAGGGTCCAGATCTCAGCCTAGCTGGGCAAGCTAAAATCTCCAGCACCCTCTCTGTCCAACCAGTGCCTCATGTCCCTGTCCACGTAGCTGACACACACACACTTTGAGATAAGTTTATACAACCACACAGACACTCCTGGGGAAGGCTGCCACAGGTTCCCCAGCTGTGCACCATTTACCCAGACTATACGGTAGTAATTACTGCCACCACCCAGCTAATATTATCAGCTATCCAAAGGCCCTTAAAAGGGTACCCAATTATTACTGTGCAATATTATTATCCAATTGGTAAGTGTGACTAATCAGTCAAGGCTTATTAGAGTGGCTTTGTACAATAAACTCTATAAATATACAATGTACTCTAGAACTTAACTTATCTCTACACAAGCCAGCCACAGTTAAAAGGTTTTAAATATTTAATAATAAATAATTAAAACCACAAGAAAATACTTTCTACTGCACAGTGCTAGTCAAAAGAGTTCAGAGATCACACAGAAATACTTGAAATAAATCAGTAGTACAGTTCTGACATGACAGAAAAACACTCAGTCTAAACTTTCTAATTCCAAGCTATTGCTACAAGAAAACACACTTCTAAAATAACTTACTTACATAGAGCAACAGGCAGTGCTTTGAGCTGGATAGTCAGAGAAAAATGCTTAATAATCTCTGGTTCTCACTGTTTAAATTGAAACTCCAGCTCTGCTAAACATTACATCATCTTTTACACCTTTCTGGTGTTCCCAGGCTGACAGAAACTGCATTTACATTATTTTATACTTAGAGCAATAAAGGACATTCCACATGTAAATTCTGGTCATTAACTTTAGCCTTAAAACAATAGGCAGGAAGCCTTTCTCTAGCTGGACTGGAGCTGACTTATAAACATCAAAGGCACTCATTAAATAATTTTAATATCAAAGGACCAACAAGAAATGCTTGACTTAGTTTTCTTTACAGCAGAGGACAATGTTGCCACATTGTTTTAAGTTCAACAATGCACAGTATTTACAAATGATAGAAATATGTACCGCATTCTATTTGACTAGGCTGGCAGCCTTCACCCATCTCTACAAGTCTTCACACCCCCTCCCCCCCCCGGAGAACTCAAGCTAGCTTTTCAAGTGACCCTTGAGAAGCACCACGTGAGAGGGATAGGTCTATTTGAGTATACATATCCCATTCCCTGTCTTAAGAGCCCATCTGCATTGGCATTGCTACTCCCACTGCGGTGCTGCACTGACATATCATATGCTTGCAACCCCAGGTTCCATCTTAGCAACTTGGTATTTTGCTGGCTATCTCTGTTTAACCATATTAGGGGGTTCTGATCAGTCATTACAGTGAATTTCCTTCCATACAGATAAGGCTGAAGTTTCTGCAGTGCCCACACTATGGCTAGACATTCCTTCTGTATAGCTGCATAGCATTCCCTCCTGGGTTGGACCCTATGATTGAGATATACCACTGGGTGCTCTCCCCCCGAAGGAATTTGGCTAAGTACAGCCCCCACCCCATAGTTTGAAGCATCCACCTGCACAACAAATTATTTGCTGTAATCTGGACTGGCTAACACAGGGGGGGGGGGTCCTCCCAAAGCTTCTTTAAGCTTCTGGAATGCCTGCTCACATGCTGGGGTCCACATTACCTTATCTGGCCTGTTCTTCCTTGTCAGGTCTGTGAGGGGAGCAGCTATGGTACTATAACTGGGGACAAACATTCTGTAGTACCCTGCTGTCCTTAAAAATGCCCTCACCTGCTTTTTAGTAACAGGTGCAGGCCATGCCTGAATGGCATTCACTTTGGCAGGTTCTGGCCTTATCTTACCACTCCCTACTCTATGTCCTAGGTAGGAGACCTCTGCCATACCCACCTGACATTTGCTTGGCTTAATAGTCTGCCCAGTACCTCCCTAACATGCTGAAGGTGCTCTGGCTAGGAATGGCTGTAGATGGCAATATCATCTAGGTAAGCAAGGGCAAACCCTCCTGCTCCTGCTGAGATATGATCTACCAGCATCTGGAAAGTTGCTGGGGCATTCTTCATTCCAAAGGGCATCTTTGTGAACTCATACAAGCCAAAAGGAGTCACAAAGGCTGACTTCTCTCTAGCACTGGGAGCCACGGGCACCTGCCAGTAACTCGTGGTAAGATCAATGGTTGTAAGATACTTAGGCCCACCCAGCTGCTCTAGGGTCTCATCTGTCCTAGGCATGGGGTAAGCATCCGACTCTGTGTGACCATTTAATTTCCTGTAGTCCACACAGAACCTGGTGTTGCCATCCTTCTTTGGCACCAGCACCACTGGGGAGACCCAGGGACTGTTGGACTCTTGAATCACCCCTAGTTCCAACATCTCTTGTACCTCTTCCCTCAGAGTCTGTTTGACTCTCTCAGGCACCCTATAAGGGGCATGCCTAATAGGTCTTTGGGGATCTGTATCCACCTGGTGCTGCACTAGGTGGGTGCATCCTGGTTTCCCAGTGAACATGTCACCAAATTCCTGCAACACTGCTCAGATTTCTTAAATCTGGCTAGGAGATAGCTGCTGGGACATTGCTACCACTTCCACCAAGGTGTCAGCCCGAGCCTCACTGAGGAAATCAGTCCCCAGATCTTCCTCAGACTCCTCCAGCAATCCACTGCAAATGCTCAGCACAAGGGCATCCCTATCATGGTAAGGTTTCATCATGTTAACATGGTTCAATTTCTGCCTCTGCTGACTGCCTAGTAGTTCCACCATGTAGCTAACATCACTTACCTTTCTTACCACCTTGTAGGGTCCCTCCCAAGCTGCTTGCAGTTTGTTGTGTCTGATAGGAATGAGAATTATTACTTGCTGCCCCACAGCATTCTCTCTAGCTCGAGCATTCCTGTCATACCACACCATTTTCTGTTGTTCGGCTTTTGCCAGGTTCTCCTGGGCCAAGCCCATGTGTTCCCTGAGCCTTGTCCTGAGGTTTAGGACGTATGCCACAATGGACTCCTTGTGCAAATTAAATCTAGAGGTCCCCTCACCCTAGCCCATACAGAAACTCAAAGGGTGAAAAACCTGTGGATTCCTGGAGAACCTCTCTGTAAGCAAACAACAGATGGGGCAAATATTTGTCCCACTTCCTCTTAAACTGATCTGCAAATGCCCATAGCATGGACTTGATTGCAGAGTTTAACCTCTCAACAAGACCATTAGTGCTTCACCCCCACTGGACTTCCACAGACAAGCCAGCAGGTCTGACATGAAATTGGCACCTCTGTCAGTCAGTATTTCTTTTGGGAAACCTACCCTGTTGAAAATCTCTAATCAAGCATTTGTCACCTTTTCTGCCTCAATGGAGGACAAAGCCACTGCCTCAGGGTATCGTGTAGCATAATTCACTACCACTAGTATATATTTTTTCCCTGTGGAACTTGAGGTACTCAGAGGGCCCACAATATCCATAGCTACCCACTGAAATGGCTGCTCAATCACAGGCAAAGACATCAAAGGAGCTCTCACCTTGTCTCCTGCCTTGCCTACCTTTTGGCACTGCTCACAGGTCCTGCAGTACCCTGTTACATCTCTGGAAATTCCATGCCAACAGAAGTTCTGCATAATATGCCTCTTTGTACATTTTATGCCCATATGACCTGCAAAGGGAATATCATGGGCTATGGCTAAAAGTGCCAGACCGTAGGCTATAGGCACTACCAACTGCTGTGCTCTCTTACCTTCTAGCCCTCCCTCAGGGGTCAACTCTCTGAATAGTAACCCTTTGTCCCAGTAAACAGATTCCCTCTTCCCTTGAGGATCAGGTGCCTCCCTAGCTACCTGCCTCAGGACTTGCAATGTAGGGTCTGAGAGCTGAGCCTGTCTCAACTCACTTCTTGTAATCCTTCCCAGGTCCCCTTCCACAGGAAGTCTGGCATCCTCTGACAGTGGTGCCTCACTGTCAGCCTGGGTACTACTACTCACCTCTACCTTTGCAGTCACTCTGTCCAATGGACCATCAGTACCCACAAGCAGCTGTGGCTCACCTTCAGTTTCACTGCTACAGAGTAGCTCCCTCCTTAAAGTAACCACCTAACCAGTCCTGGCTGCAAGTATGCAGTCTGTCTGGGTCTTTCCCAGGCTACCAGACCCACATGCTTGTCTCCTAGCCTCACTGCATGTAACTGCATAAGCACATGGTACTGCCTTATCCAAATCCTTCCCTCTCAGGACATCTGCAGGATGGTGGTTTAGTACCCCTGTTGTCTCACGACAACCTACTATTAGCATTTTGTCTTTTCCACTTACTGGCACCCTCACCTTTGGTTCTCCAACTTGCCTCTGTGGACACCTGTATGTCACATGGCCCCACTGGTTGCATTCAAAACATTTAACCCTAGCTCCTGGACATGTACCTGGGCTAGTGGCTTCCCCTGCTACTGGCAGATTCTGTTGGGGCAGTCTGTGCTGCCCATCATGGGTTCCTTTAGACTCATGAGCAGTATTAGGGGTCCCCTTCCTGTGCAGGGCTGCCCTGCTTGCTAGGTATAGGTCTCCCTCCTTCCCCAACTCATCTGAAGTAGCACATTGTCTATCAGCTAACCAGATCCTCGTGTCCTCAGGCAAAGTGCTAAGAGCTTGTTCCCTCACCAAAAGGTCTGCTAGCCCTTTAAATGTGGTGACCTGACATCCACTTACCCACCTATGGAAATAAGTGCTCAATTCAGCAACATATTCACACACACTTTCATCTGCCTTGCGTCTATGCTCACAAACCTTTTTCCTATACATTTCAGGTGTTAGCTTAAACAGTTCTAAAAGACATTTCTTAACAGCAATACAGTCAAAACATGCAACGTCAGACATTTTAGCTAATGCAGTTACAGCTTTACCATGGAGTAAGGGGGTCAGAAACTGTACCCAGAGCCCTTGGTCAACTTCATACTGTTTACATACCCTCTCAAACATGTGAATGAAACTATCAAAGTTATCCCCCTCTTTAAACTGTGGAAGAAATTTACTGACCTTTTGTGCTTCTGGGGTCCTGTTACTCCCTTCCCCATTACTCCATGACTCTGGCGAAGAGTCAGCATCTCCTTCTCATACTGCCTCTCTCTTTCCTTTTCCTCAGCTTCCAGACATAACAGTTTCTCATTCTCCTCAGCCTGTAGACTCCTCAGCCTCTCAGATGCTTCTACTTCCAAATGCCTGGTCTCCAACTGAAGTCTCTTTAGCTCCAGCTGGATTTTTAAGTCCATTGCAGAAAGGTTGAGCTGTCCATTCTCTGAGGGAATTATATCTCCACTGCCAGTCTGATTGTCCTCTGGATTGCTGTTTTCTGATGCAGCTGTAATAAAGGCTGCAATAAGGTCTGCCTTAGTCAGGTTTCCATGCACCAGTCCCCTAGCCTGGCACATCCCCGCCAGCTGGCTCCTTGTCAGCTTTCCATACTCCTCTGTTGACATTCTGCCTGCTTACCCTGACTAACTAAGCTAGCAAAAGAAATAAAACAATTATGATCTGAACTCTGAGTATTCACTGTTGGCTGTATTAGAGTACAAAACACCATCAAAGCTCACTGTATACAAGATACAGGATTCACTCTACCCACACCACTACAAGCCAGTTAGTATTTGCCAACTGATTAATATGTGATGTGGATATTCTGTACAGGATAGTACTGACTTCAATGGAAGACTGGAAGAACGAGTACAAACTGCCAAAGATGTAAAACCAGGTTTAATCCAAACGCACAAAACAGAGAACACACCAAGGTAGCAGCACCAGTTCACCAATAACCCAGGTTTCGTCCCAAGGAAATGACTTCATCAGATTGGTGAAGTAGTACTACTCATTTATACCAAAGTAAATTGAATAATTACACTCAATTAATTCTTTTAATTCTCCCAAGCATCAGAAAAAAGCTATAGTGAAGGGGCAGATGGTGAGGGTTGTGCGTATGGTCAGTGACAATGTGGACTTTGAGAATGAATTAGAGTTTGTCATAGAAATGTTTCTTAATAGAGGGTATCCGGAAAAATTATGTGTTGATTTGAAAAAGGAAATTGTTTTTAAAAGAAACAACAAGATAATGGTTCCAATTATTGCATCAAATATAGATCAGTTTGGGTATTCCAAAAATAACAGTGAACAAAATACATTTGGTAGTGATACTATTGTGTACATTTTAAAGTATAATAGGGACACTGAGTTTTTAGTTAACATAGTTATGAAATATTGGGAGATATTTCACAACAATAAGGTGGAACAGAGGCTATTCTCATATAAGCCCAAATTTGTATTCAAGAAGGATATGTCATTAAAGGACATTTTTGAAAGGAGTACGGTTGATACAAAGGTCATAAGTAACAAATGCAAGGGGAACCACAAGTGTGGAAGATGCACAATATGTAAATACATTTGGACATCAGGACACATAATCTCTATCAACCATTGTGACATTATAATTAATGAACATTTTGATTGTTATAGCAAAAATTTGGTATATTTAGCAAAGTGTCAAGAATGCAGGGCATTTTATGTAGGGAAAACCTGTAGAAGGTTTAGGGACAGAATAAAAGAACATATTCTGGATATAAAACACCAGAAACCGACAAATGCCCTAGCAAGACATGACATAGCCAATGGTAGACACAATTTCACATTTTGTGCAATTCAGCAGGTGATCTTTGATCAACAGGGAAGAATCACCCAATACCACTTAGATATGAGTGAGCTAATATGGCAACTTAGACTTGACGCCTATCATGACCCAGGCTTGAATAAAATCATTTCAATGAAGCCTTGGCTTAGGTTAAAAAACATTCAAAACATATAGTTTTCAATGGATAAGCATTAAGCGCAGGTTGCTAGGTTAGGTTCAACCTTTTTACATTTAATATTTTAACTTAGGGTATGTGCTATTAGATAGAATTGTTTAATCATCACACAATATATATTTATGCATTTGTTATAGATTTTATATTTTGCAGAAATTATATATATTAGCATAAATACAAAATATATATACCTTGTTTAGATAGGGTATTATTCATATAGGGTAGGATGAATTATTGTAGAATTATGTAGGTACATTATATATATATTTTTTAAGTATTAGAAGTAATACAATAACTTTGTAAATGTATTTGAATCAAACAAATTGAGTAACCTATTATTTTTTATTTATTTTTTATTCTTTATGGTTAGGGGATGTTTTTTGTACCTTGTCCTTTTAAAAGAATTAATTGAGTGTAATTATTCAATTTACTTTGGTATAAATGAGTAGTACTACTTCACCAATCTGATGAAGTCATTTCCTTGGGACGAAACCTGGGTTATTGGTGAACTGGTGCTGCTACCTTGGTGTGTTCTCTGTTTTGTGCGTTTGGATTAAACCTGGTTTTACATCTTTGGCAGTTTGTACTCGTTCTTCCAGTCTTCCATTGATGTGATGTGGATATCCCACCTCTGCCAAACAATTAATATGTGAGGTGGATATCCCAACCATTGCCACCAATTAATATGTGAGGTGGATATTCCAACCACTGCAACCAATTAATATGTGAGGTGGATATCCCAACCACTGCCATCAATTAATATGTGAGGTGGATATCCCAACCACTGCTACCAATTAATATGTGATGCCCGTGCCCTGGCCCAGCAATCAAGGAGCCTCAATCCTCACCACTAACACCAGAGAGGGCGTCGCATATGAGAGGAAAGGATAACAAACACATACAGTAAAGTGAAATCTCTCTTAAGAGCACTCAGAGATCACAGTCAGTCTGGGGCTGGTCGTTCCCTTGCTCCCCAGGCCCCAGGTCCCCAATAAGACCCCCCACTGGCTCAGCTATAGAGTTTAGATCTCAGCCTAGCTGGGTAAGCTAAAATCTCCAGCACCCTCTCTGTCCAGCCAGTGCCTCATGTCCTTGCCCAAGTAGCTGACACACACACTTTGAGATAAGTTTATACAACCACACAGACACTCCTGGGGAAGGCTGCCACAGGTTCTCCAGCTGTGCCCCTTTTACACAGACTATTTGGTAGTAATTACTGCCACCACCCAGCTAATATTATCAGCTACCTAAAGGCCCTTAAAAAGGTGTCCAATTATTACTTTGCAATATTATTATCCAGTTGATAAGTGTGATGAATCAGTCAAGGATTATTAGAGTGGCTTTGTACAATAAACTCTATAAATATGCAATGTACTCTAGAGCTTAACTTATCTCTACAAAAACCAGCCACAGTTAAAAAGTTTTAAAATATTTAATAATAAATAATTAAAACCAAAAGATGATACTTTCTACTACACAGTGCTAGTCAAAAGAGTTCAGAGATCACACAGAAATACTTAAAATAAATCAGTAGCACAGTTTTGACATCACAGAAAAACACTTAGTCTAAACTTTCTAATTCCTAGCTATTGCTACAAGAAAACACACTTCTAAAATAACTTACTTACATAGAGCAACAGGCAGTGATTTGAGATGGGTAGGCAGACAAAAATGCTTAATAATCTCTGGTTTTCACTGTTTAAATTGAAACTCCAGCTCTGCTAAACATTACATCATCTTTTACACCCTTCTGGTTTTCCCAGGCTGACTGAAACTGCATTTACATTCTTTTACACTTAGAGCAATAAAGGACATTCCACATGTAAATTCTGGTCATTAACTTTAGCCTTAAAACAATAGGCAGGAAGCCTTCATCTAGCCGGACTGGAGCCGACTTATAAACATCAAAGGCACTCATGAAATAATTTTAATTTCAAAGGACCAACAAGAAATGCTTGACTTAGCTTTCTTTATAGCAGAGGGCAATGTTGCCACGCTGTTTTAAGTTCAACATTTCACAGTATTTACAAATGATAGAATTATGTACCAAATTCTATTTGACTAGGCTGGCAGCCTTCACCCATCTCTACCAGTCTTCACACTGCATATAAAGAAAAAACACAGACAGGTAGTGCTGAGAATTTGTTTATACTAAGTACATTATTAACACGTGTTTCAGATATATATATATATATATATATATATATATATATATATATATATATATATATATATATATATATATATATATATATATATATATATATATATATATATATATATATATATATATATAAAGAGAGAGAGAGAGCGCACAACTGTATTCAATTTTCTGAAAGGGTTGGTGCCATGCAGAGTCATACCTATGTCATCTGGTGCCCTATGTAGCCTCTAGACAGGTGTCCTTTCTACCCTAAATTGAAGACAAAAAGAGGCCTTCCCAAAGTTGAAGCTGAAATGTATCTGTAACAAGCTGCTTGATGCAGCTCTATTTTACTATTCTAATACACAAGCTTCACAAATTTAATACCAGCATTTTTTCAAGAATCTCTGATAGCACCACAGCTTCTTCCATGAGCACTGGTATGGTAGTCACTTCCCACTGGCACATGCCAATCTGTCAGTTGTGCCTCCTAACAACTTGTGCCTGGGACAGCAGCCACCTTTGCCCCAATTTATTTACATCTCTGGTGTCATGTTCCTGTACTGAGACAAAGAGAGCATCTGTGTTCACTAATGCTATGCTGTATACCTGTGTTGACAAAAGGTACCTGTTTTTTTCTTCGACAAGAGATTGCATCCAAATATCCATTGAGCAACTCCTTCAGACAATCACAACAGTAGCTGAAGGAATGGTAACAGTTTCAAAGTCCATTATGATCCCAAGAACCTCACCATGACTAAACCTACTGAACAGGTATGGTAATCTGGAAGCAAACACCATTGCCTTGAGACGTATGCAGTCCATGCAGGTTGGGACCAAGGTGATTGTGTTTGTTTTGTTCAAGAACAGTTAATGATGGAATTGCTCCATGTTTTTGTGGAGGTAAAAAGGGCTGATTAAAAGAACTAGGAAAAGGTTAGAAATTGTTTATTTGCCTAGGCTGAGATTACACAAGAAAACCAAGCTAATAAATTAAGGAAAGAACAATAAAATCTCAGACTACTGTATTAAAACCAGAGGGTCATAGCAGTAATGAACTAATTACAGAAATAATCATCCTAGATAAAGTCAAACAGTCATCACAGACTGCTGTCAGTTTGACCCTAAATACTCTGATGACTTTATTCTTCTATTCTTCTAGTAGAAAGAATATAGTCTCATAAAAACGCATATATCATTGATTTACCTGCAGCAGCAAAAAACCTGCTATTATGAAACAAAAGTGTTGAATCTCTGACACACTTTGTTTAGACCATAGGATGCAGGAGAGGCTGGCATAGCTATCAACTTCTTAGCACAATCTGGATAAGGGCCAAAAATAATGGGCAGACAAAGGCCCAGAAATAGGGACATGTTTTAAATGTTAGTCTTTTAAACCTAGAACATTGCTAGAATAAAAGGTCTTGTGCATCCATGCATTTTTATGAAGGATATGAAGTCTGAAACTGGAATGTCTGTTATTATTTAGTGAATTCAATCTTCGCTGATTTGTCTGAAAAGGCACGATTTTTATGAAGAACAGACTACAAATATGAGGCAAAACTCTGGACGTTTGAGAGGTATGGGGGAGGTGGCACTTCACTGGGTTTTGTACTAACATAGGTATGACTCTGCATGGCACCAACCCTTGCAGCAACTCTAAAACTTACAAACACTGAACAGTCAGTTAGGGCATAGAGCCTGTGGATTGTGAAATATCTGCCAGAATGATTGAAACTGCATTTTGCTAGTATTCAACTGCAACATTAGTCAAATGTAGTGTGGTTATTCATGGAAAGAGCCACAAAGGTTGTTAGACTGGACAAGCATGGTCACCCTTATAAAAAGGCAATCCATTTGTTAAAAGATAGCTCTAAATAATAAATTAGTACATACAGAGTATATTCTTAGGAACAAGATGTGCCATCCCGTTTCTCAGAATGAGAAATGAATGAAATTTGAAAGACACTGCATCCTGTTGCCATTGCACCAGCTTAAACTATGATATGATAATTGGGAAGGTCTTAACTCATTTCATGAAATACTGCAAACAATGTGAGGGAGGCAGCCCTTTTGAACCATCATCTCAATACCATGAGGAGGAAATGCTGCTAGGAAATCAGCCCACAGCCCTGTCTCAGACTCCCTCTGAAATGGGGAGGAGGAACTACCAATTGCCACAGATACTAGGACATTTGAGTATCCTAACCAAGGACTAGTATATGGTAATGTACACAGACATGTCAAAGGACACAAGTAGAGGAATACATTATGCCTCTTCTATGGACTTGCTGGTATAGACCCAAATTACAGTCATCATTTAGTACATCCCATGGTGCTGAAGAGAGAGTAAGAGTGTGGCAATGGACACATATAAAACAGATAACAGGTAGCAGTATAGACATAGAAACACATACTGAAAATCATTTATATTCTGTGGTGGCCATTTTTGACCAGTGTAGAAAAGAAACAGTGAAGTGAGAGACTGCTTATCCCAAGGCAGAGAGAGATTTGTTAGGAGAGAAATGGTGAGAGATGGAACAGTGAATTCCAAGAAACAAGTTAATCCTGAACAGAAACTTAATGAAGCACTTATTAAATCAGAGGATAAGGACTCTAAAGAAGAATGATGGGGGGGGGGGGTTGCTAACCTGCACCAAGCTCAGGATATAAAGGATCATGGAAAAGTCAAAGAGGTAGAGAGACACACTGATTACTAGGAATACTGGTGTGAATGACCCTTTTAAGGTGATGAGGGGGCACAGACATACTAATACATGTGCTGGTTGAAGAAGAAGCAGAACTCACTACTTCATGACAGGTTAATACTGATGAAACCTCTGATTTGGTGGATATCCAAGAAACTTAGTTAAACTTCAAAAAAAATGCCCAGTTGAAGTACAGCAAGATAAAATATAGCTAGTGTTTAGGAAAAGAGGTTAACCCAAGTGCTGCTATTTATACTCCCTAATTTGAACTACAGTATGACTTTTATATATGATAAAGACAGAGACAATGTTGTATGCCCATTTTTGGTAACTTTGAGATATACTGTTTCATAAAATAACCACCCCTTGGGTAAATGAACATGTGGTTCATTGTATATTGGCAAAAGTTCACAAATATTTTAAAGCAGGGTCAGTTTACATTTGACTGATATACACTGTAAAGGGAGAGAGAAGGGCTTTGTATAACATTCAAACTCCCACACAAATGCTCAACTTGTTTTCATTAGCATTGATAGGGCAATACTAACTAAGAATGCCATAGGAGATTAGGGCAGCATTTTAGATCAAGAAGAGAAATATTTTTTATCCTTTGTTAACTGGATATGTCCCACTAGGCTAGTAGCCTATTTCAGAGGAGATCCAAGGTGGTATTTATACTGCTAGGGGGAAATTTGGCCAGAGCATCAGGGAACTTACCCTACTCTTGTGCTTACAGGGACACTGTTGGTGGTGACACTTCCTGCTTCCAGTCCAAGTGTGAAGGTGGATCAGAGAAGCAGGAAGCAGTATGGAAAAAAACAAGGTGTGTGACTATGTTCCATAGAATAGAGAAAAGGATGGTGGAATAAAGGTGAAAGCAGTTGAGCCTTCACAAGAAAGTTTGTAATCAGAAGAGTTAATAAGTAATATGGAGGAGAGGAAGGAGAAAAGAGAAAAGAGACAAGATGGTGGGGATGCAGAAGGAATCACAAGTGAAGGGGTTCAGACCTTCACAGGACACAGAAAGGCTGTTCCAGCTAAAGTTATTCCAGCGAGAGGTCGAATCACAATTGGAGGGTATTGTTACAACTCTCCATTTGGGAATGTTGCAGGATGTTTATTTAAAAGATTTGATTGAGCAGAGTGAACTAGAAAGTGAGAGGGCACAAACTGTAAGAGAGGAATAAGAAAAAGAAAGAGAAGAAAACAAGAAAAGAAAGTATCATATAAGAACAAACAGTGAGAAGGAAAGGGAGCTTAACAGGGATGAGATATAGGGCAATATTAGTGCACCACTCAGTATTGCTCCCAGAGAGGTAAGAACATTTATTCACATTAACAAAAACTCATTTTATGATATATTTTTTTGAATCAGAACAATAAATGGAAACGTTTCTAGAACAACTGGACAAAAAATGACAATTCTTGAAACTTATATGTTGTGCAAGCATGCAATAGAGAGGGAAAAAGGAAAAACATATATACAATTTCATACCAAGGTAGAAAGAGAGACTATTTAAAGACTGTGTGCAAAGATGTGGACATTACAAAGATGTATGATAACAGAGGTGTATGGACTGGGGAGAGGGAATGTGGAGCTGTTTTACAAATGCAAAATGAAAACATAATACATATATCCAGTATGATTAATGTGATTGGAAATAGAGTTTGTGAAATATTGGAAGCAACCAAAGACCTGCTTCTTTTCTGGAAAAGATGGTCATTTGATTAGTAACTGTAATAAAATAAAGTGTTTTATTTGTGGCAAAGCTGTTCACAAAGCAAAATGATGTGAACAAAAATGTATAAAATGTGAATAAATGGGGCATCTGTGGATGGATTGTGATGTAAATGGGAAGGAAGCTGGAAGGGAAAGAAGACCAAGTGAAAGAAAATGCTTTAGAGTATAACATAGAAATGGGACAAGAGGGAAAAAGGAATATATAACAGTAACGATCAAAAAATCAAGAAGGAATGAAGAATACAAAAGGGTAGTGAAAGAAAAGGAGGATGAAATAAGTAATTCTAGTGAAAATGGGTATGGCAAGTCAGTTATGGTTAAAAGTAAAAGGAACTCTATTGGGAAAAACATTAAATATAGAAAATGTAAATTTAAAAAAATAAGTTTGGGAGAGAATGAAAAAGGAAAAGGGTGAGGATAAAAAATAAATAAATTGTTTTTTCATAAACTGAAAATCCTAGCCATAAATGTAAATAGAATGAAGAATATAAAAAGAAGGTTAGGTGTATTAGAATGGTGTGGGTTGCTTGCCATGGGTATTATAATATTGTTAGATACTAGAATTTTAACAAAAGGAGAGAGAGAAGACGAGTAAATGAATTATGGGAGAACAAAGTTACATGGAATGTAGGAGAAGAAAAGTGTTTGGGTATAGCAATTTTAAGTAAATATATAGATATTTTGGATTATACTTTAGTGATATTAAGAAGAATGACAATACTAGATGTAAGATGGAAGACGCAAATATATAGAATTGTTGCAATATATGCATATGTCTTTGAAAATAGAAGAAGAAACATTCCAAAGAATCTGGAATCAGCTACAAGATTGGATGGAACTGAATATTTAATATAAAAAGATATGCCAGATTGTCAAAAAATATATTTTAGAGGCATTAAATGAATGGTTAGAGAAAGGGGTTGAGGATGAAAGCATATGTATGGAAGCAATTAAATTTATATGGGAAAAAGGAAAGAAAACAGATATAAAAAATTGGACACCGATAGTGTTGAATAATGTGGATTATAAGATATTTATAAAAGTAATGCAGAAGAGGATAGAAAGTAAAGTAAATAAGTTATAATACAAGAAAAAATTCTAGGCGAATATCCAACAGCACATATACCAAATATAATGTAGTATAAAATAAAACAAATGTGCTGTGCAAGACTTTAATAAAAGCACAAATAGAATACAATGGTAAGTACTTTCATAGAAGAACTGTACTTCACCAGACCACTGTGAATGAACAGTGCTTTGTTTTCATTTATATGGGGATCAAGATTAAACCCAGTTAAAAGAGGAATACTTTATGTTACAAACAGGAAGGAGGACTGGGATTAATTAACCATTTTGTGCACATATCATCATTGAATTTATACAAAGTATTGACATGGTTAAAGGGAAAAGGCAGCAAGCTGATAGCAAGGATAATGAAAGAAAAGTATAAAGAAAGTTAGGAGAAGCTTAAACAGTTAAAAAGAGGGAAGGGATATTTAAGTGCAGCAATGAAAATATATTGATACAAAATAGTGTTATGGAAAATCAATATAAGTAATGTAGAAAAAAAAGAAAGGAATAGTATGTCAATATAATGAATAAATATTAAGTCTTTCCATGGAGACATTTGAGAGAGAGAAAAATAAAAGCTTTAAAAGTAAGTAGATGTGAGAAATATTTTCAATGTACATTTTTTTTGTGGAGATTAATGATAAATAAGTTTCCAATAAAAGCAAATATAACATAAAAATAAATGAAATAATGTATATTTATTGTGGTGAGGGAGAGACTACTGACCATGTTATTTTTTATGTAAAAGAGTAATGCAATTATGGCAAAATATGTGAAAAGGAAAGTATAAAAGATATAAATATGGGTATGATAGAATAGGGGTATTATGCTAAAAGAAAACAAAGTGATGTCAATAATTTATATAATGTACAATGTTTGTTATGGATTTTAACAAAGAACCACTACTCATCATTGCTGAAATTTGGACCCACTGTGCATGACCACGTCACGTTTCCATTCCAAGCACAGAGGCAGCCTGGAGAAACAGAGAGGCAGATGGAGAGAGAAAGTGATATGGAGTTGTGAGGGAAATGGAGGAGAATGACAATATCAAGACCAGAGAATGCATATAGGATTCTGAGATGTTTCAAAGAAATCTGTTTGATGGAGATGAGTTGGCAAATGATGGATGTATAATTGCAATCCTACAGTCAGGAGGGTTGTTGGATGATTTACTTAAAGAAATAGATACAGAGTGAGCCAGAAAATGAAGGAGACATTTCATGGGGGGGGGGGCATTATGGAGAAAACACAAAAGGAGGCTGCAGATGCAATCCTGAAGAATAAAGGTGAGATGAAAACAAAAACACATGCAGAGAAAGTAAAAAAAGGAAAAAGGGCAGATGAACATGGAAAATGGAAGTACATGGTAAGGATCCTAAGTAAAGACAAAGAAATAGGTATGAAGTGTGGGACAATTTAATATCTCCTTTGGGTGTAAACGCACATAAAATAATAGCATTATACTTTTATTAACAATGCAACATTTTGTGGCATTATATTTGAGACTGTTTTTTAATGGAACATTTTCTTGGAGAAATGCTCTAACTTATGAAATCTTTGTCTGATAAAAGCATTTAATAGGGAAACAAAACAAAAAAGAACATTCATGTACAATTTTGAACAGATTTGGAAAGAAAGACTTTGAAAAGACACTTGAAAGCTTTATGTAAAGAAGTACTGGACATTACAAAATTTTATGATAAAAGGGTTTTATGGATTAGCGGATGGGGTTGTAATCTTGTGTTAAAAAGAGAAAGAGAAAAATCATGCACATACCAAGCATGATAAATGTGGAGGGGAATATATGGGTGTTGTAAAATACTGGGGACAAACAAAAACATGTTGTTTGTGAGTGTGTGTATGGAAAAGATGTACATTTAATAAGTAACTGTGATAAAAGAAAATGTTATATTTATGAGGAAATGGGACATGATGAATAAATGTGAATTGAAATGTTATAAATGTAACTAAATTGGACATTTATGGATGGATTGTAGAAATGAAAATAAGAGGAAAAAGAAAGGGAAGAAAATGAACAAAGAGAAGAAATTTTAGAAGTACTAAAAACAGAAGAAAAGTTAGATGAGAAAAAAATAAAGGACATAGAAGAATGTTCTAAAATAAGTGATGAAGAAGGCATAAATTGTGAGATAGTAATAGAAAAAAGAATTATATTGGTAAAAGGGTAAAAGACAAAACAATAAATAAAGGGAAAGTGCAAAAGAAAAATGAAAGGAATGGATGAAAAAGAATATATATAGCAAATTGTTGGGATTGATATAATGGTTAAGGTGCTTGACTCAAAGACACAAGGTACAGTGTTTGATTCTCATCTTTAGGAGGGAAGTTGACTAGGCTTACTATGACCCATTAAGGCAACTAGCTTAGTAATTTGCTATAAACCAGTGAAACCATAAATCTAAAGAAAAGGGAAATTAAAATTTTAGAGTGCTTTCTTTAAATTTGATAGTTATTAAGAATATGATAAGAAGAATAGAGATTTTGGTGTGATGTAACAAAATGTGATGCAGATGCAATTATATTAGAAGACACAATATTTTTAACAAATGAAGAAAGATTACAAACAGAGAATCTTTGGGGTGGAAAGATAATCTGGAATTTGGGAAATGAGAGATGTTCTGGAATAGCTATATTCTGCAGAAACAAAGATATTAGCTGTCACTTTAGCAAAAATTGGAAGATTAACCATTGTAGATTTAAAATGGAAAGAGAAAGTATATAGAATTATAACATTGTATGCGTATACTAATTGCAAGAAGAGAAAGCTTATTTCTTCAGATTGTATATTATGCAGTGATAAATATGAATATTATAATAACAGGAGACTTTAACAGTAATTTAAGAGACAGGCGTAAAAAGAAAGGAAATGATATACAAAAATGTTAGAAGCTATAAGATATGGTTAAGTTAAAACTTTCAGACAAACATTGATGGACTTACAAAAGAGGTATGTATAGATCTGAAATAGATTATTTTATAGTATCAGAAGATTTAGTTATTGGAGAAGGGGAGGTCATTGAAATAGGATTTTCTGATCATCTTGCATATGGCTTGAGAGAAAGGAAAACAAGGAATATATAAAAATAAGCAAATAAATAAAAAGGATGAATGGGAAAGCATACAATGAAAAAGGAAAATGATTATCAATGCAGTTATGGAAAGAGCATATTACTAAGAACATGTTTATAAAAATTGGTCTGAATGGTCAATAGTGGATGATAGTTAAGGAAAAGTATAAACATGTTTTTATAATAGCAATATGATGTGAGAAAAGTAGAGAAATAAAAATATTAAAGAACATATAATGATGCATTGAAATATTTAGAATATAATAATAGAAAGTACTTTGAAAAAGAAAAAAAAATTATATGAAAGCAATAAAAAAATACAAGAACTGCTATTTAAGCAAATATATTTTACAAGGAAAAAGAGAAGACGTATCAAACTACTTAAGTAGATTAGTAAAGGAAGATGGCAGTGTAATGAGTGAAATAAAAAATATAAAAGGAGAAATAAAAAGAACTCAGGAAAAGATTATCCCCAGGATTCACGAAGCTTTAAGCTCCATGCAGGAGCAGTGTAGCTGCTCCTGCATGAAGTATGGCCACTGAGCAATCCAGGAATGTGCCGTTTTGACGTGCATGAGCAGCCCTACACTATTCCTGCAGGGAAAGCTGTCCAGTATGCTATTCAGCTCATTTTCTGGTGAAAAACATGCAAATGAGCTGAATTAGTGATCCAGGAAGTAGGTAGGCCTCCGTGCAGGAACAGTGTAGGGTGCAGATAGTAGCTGAATACATTTCTGCAAATAAGAAAATGAAGGCATGACAGCCACAAATAAAGCATGTATTCCATTTATTAGGCATGCCAATTGCCAAATATATGGCCATTGACATTAAAAATATATATTTTTTTAAACTTAAAGTTTTTTTTGGCCGATCTCAGACATTTAAGCATAGGGCAGTGCTGCACAAATGGGATCATGGGGAAAAAACACAAATGAATGTGAAATCTGCATTTTGCCATCATAGTCAATGGCATGCAGAATGAAAACGAAACCAGGGAACAGTGGTTGCTAAGGGGAAAGGCTCAGTGTGAGTGCAGTAACTATGGATTAAGGCAGTGGTGTATGTTAATGAGGGGACTTATACTGAATCACATATTTTTTCTAAGTCTCAGATTGCACCTAACCGTGTAGGTGCTGAAACAGGACCGTGTAAGAGTAGAGTTAGATGACATCAAAAGGGGGTGTGTCATGCTTACTGTAAGCACATTGGAGCTCTGTTGCCCGGGTTTGGCTTAGCTAAGCACAGCTAAGTGAGGTTGAGTGTCCCAGATAGCTTAGCTGTGCTTAGCTAAGTGCAGAAACAGTAAGTGTGTTCGTGCCCAGGGCAGAGCCTTTTCTTCAAAGCATTGCTTACTCTAGCTCAATGGGTTTGTGCAATGTGTCCTGGGGCTTAAACAGGAAAGATATAGGAAAAAAAGGAAATAGCAGAACAGGGGAAATGCACTTCAAAGCAGTAATATGGGACTCTGCAACTCACTATGGGCCATTGATGAAGACAACCAATACTACATCTGGCAGGTGGTTGCATGGCTGAAAATGGGAGGAGATGTAAAAAAAAGAAATAAAGGGCAACAGCACAATAAAGGAGAAATTAAGTAGAAATCACTAATATGGGACTCTGAAACTCACTCTGAGTCATTGAACGCACCCAATAATACAGCTAACAGGTGGCTGCATAGCTGAAAATGGGAGATGTAAGTAAAAAAAATTAAAAAAGGGCAACAGCAGAATAAAGGCAATCATGCACAAATTGCCACTAATGCCTCTAACACTCACATTGGCCAATTCAAAGACATGAGTAATATAGCTTGCAGTTGGAATGTATCATAGACAGCCAATCACAGAGGCAGCACTTGCAGCACACCACTATAAAGTATTCAAATACCTCTCAGTTTGTTTTTTCCCACAAACCCTGCACTTTTGGAGTAACCTGGGAATTTTAACTGAAAAAATGCTAGGGGCTGCAAATGCTTTGATACATCAGTATGTGCTGGAGGCTGATGGTGATGAGGAGAATAATGCTGACAACTACCCCAGACTTTGGAGGAAAAGAGTGTTCAGACCCAGGGTAACCTACCAGGTGCTACATGACCTGGAGGTAGTAGATCACTACAGGGTTTACAGGGACATACTTCAGCAACTTGTTGAGCTGTGCCAGCCTCACCTCAGAGCCAGAATGAACAGAGGGGAGCCCATCCCAGTGGACACTAAGGTATGTGTAGGTTTAAGAATACTAGCTACAGGTACTTTCCAATGATCTACTGGGGACATCATGGGGGTCTCACAGGCATCTGCATCCAGGGTTCTCCAACAGTTCCTGGATACCATGCTACCACATGCTGGTGAGCACATATACTTCCCCCACACCCATTGGCCATTTTGGGTCATTTCCTGTTTTTTCCAGCCCCCTGCTATAAAGCACGCTTTGGCGGGCTTTTCTGGCATTAGAGAACTTGGCATAGCTCCTTGTGGTCCCCTGCAGAGTTCCTAAGCCAGCAGAGAGCAGAAAAAGCAACTTTCTTGATCATAAGTATTTTTAAAACTTTTTGTTTGCATTTTGCGATCTTTTAAGCTTTTCGACTTCTGTTTGTGCCTTTATTACTGTTTTATTGCCTTATTTTCCTGTGTTTGTGAGCTTATATTGTTGATTGCACTTGTGGGCTAAAGTATTGCTTAAAATTAACTAACAGGCTAATACACTCAAGTGTACCAGCCTTTGATAGCAATTTAGTCGAAAACAAAGCATTTACTGCATTTTTTCCTGTCTTTTTGAAAAAAAAAACAAAAAAATATTTCTCCTTTCCTAAACTTTACTTGCTAGTTGTTCCAGTGATCAGATTTTGCTGATCCCTGGGCTTTGTATTTGGTTTCTGTGTTCCTCCATTTTCTTGTGTGGCTAGAGGTAGTTTCTTTACTCACCAGTGGGAGTGGGGAGTACTGAGCTGCTTGTTTGTCCTCAGAGGAGTGGTTAGAAGCAGCAACTTGTAATTTGTTGGCCATTTTGGGTCATTTCCTGTTTTTTCCAGCCCCCTGCTTTAAAGCACGCGTTAGCGCGCTTTAGCACGATTTAGTGCGATTTAGAGCGGAGCTGCTACCGTTGCACACTAGGGCAGCGCCGGTTAAGCAGATTTAAACTATTAGGGCTACCTAAAGTTCACTCTTCAAATTTTCCCTTAAAACTACCTTCCTCAAAGTGTACTACTGTTCTATTTAGTGTATCCTCCAACTATAAATTATCTCTACTTGACTCCCAAGTAGACTATTCTCTATCCGTATAGCTTAGCACTTGCTCCTACAGTACTTATCACCTTGATACAGCACTCTTGTTATAGAAAGTACCCCAAAAAAGCAAACTCCATTTCTCGGTCACCCACATCCGCAAAACCTTTTTTTAAGTTTTTCTGTCTATTCCTTCTAGCATGTCGAGGGATCAGTTGCTAATATCCTCTCCTGCTCAGCTGGTGAACCTGGGATTATTGAGGCAATGTTACAATTGCCTCATGTACACAGACAACCCTCTCCTCCTCCCACAAAACACAAATACATGCGAGAGATGCAACTATACGGCCAAACTGGAGGCTGAGCTCTCTCAACATAGGACTGGCAAGACCAAACAGGAGGAGAAGGTAACCACACACACTATAGACCCAGTCTCACATAATACCATCACAACCTCAAATCATACACATAAACACACAAAGACATACTCGGAGGCTCTGATCAAAAATCTACCAAAACAGCAGAGGCCACCAAAGCAGACACCCAAACAACTACCACCTCAGAACACAACACCTGCATCACATAGACCACACAGTCAGAGTGTCAAGCAGTCACAGCCCTTAAGGCCAAACACTATGCCAGACACACTAGTCATTGGTGACTCCATAGTCAGACACACTGATGTCCCGCTCACCAGACTGAGTAAGGAGAAGGTCACAGTAAGCTGCCTGTCGGGTGCTAGAATCCGCCACATAACGCATGCACTCAGGTCTCTCAACAGCAGGTACAAGTACGACTCAATCATTGTCCACGCTGGTGTAAACGACCTGAGACATACCTCCCTGGACTACATGAAAAGAGACATAGATGATCTCTCTGATTATGTAGCCCAGGCAGGTATGACCCTGACCTTGAGCAGTATCCTACCTTCACAAAGAATGATGCCACAATACAGAGATAAGATGATCAGTTTTAACAATTGGCTTAAACTCTGGTGTCATTCAAAGGGGATCCAATGTCTGTCTGCCTGGGATGACATGCTGGACAAGCCACGCTTCTTCGCAAGGGACGGCTTGCACTTGTCACCCCTGGGATTCCGGATTTTGGCAAAGGCTCTTGCCACCCCCATAGTGCCTTTTTTAGGCAAGGCTCAAATTCTAAACCTACCACCCTAGAACAAAACAAAGAAAAAAAACTAAGGGTAATGCTGCTCAATGCCAGAAGTCTCAACCTCAAGATGCCTTTTCGAGGCCCTTCTCAGTATGGAGAACATCGATGTCTGTGCTGTGACAGAAACCTGGTTCAAGGCTCCTGAGAGCACCCCAGCACTATCAGGTTTTACCTCATATCATGCGTTCCGCCACAAAACCCGGACAATACCAAGAAAGGAGGAGGGTATCCATATTCATCAAGGACACCCACACCTCAAGATTGGTGGCATCACGATGCATCGGAAACCATC
The DNA here is from genome assembly GCF_019279795.1 of Protopterus annectens. Lineage (NCBI taxonomy): Eukaryota > Metazoa > Chordata > Ceratodontiformes > Protopteridae > Protopterus > Protopterus annectens. The sequence continues at coordinate 1,221,226,877 of NC_056747.1, read as the reverse complement.
CAGGTGCAATTAACCATAGGCAAGACTGCTATGCAAATTGTAGCATGTTACAGGCCACCCTCGCAAACTCAGGAACCTCACATGGCCTTCCTGAAAACACTGGAGGGATAAATGTATCTCGAACACCATCATACTAGGTGACTTCAACTTCCCTAATATAGACTGGGAACACTACTCAAGCCCAAACACTCTAGCCCAAAAGTTCCTGGAATTCATAAACTCAAATGCCATGGAACAACTAGTCACCATCCCCACAAGAGGAGAGAACATACTTGATCTCATCATCATGAACATGGGAGCACAATGTTCAACGCCAGAAGTATACCCCTCACTGGTGAGATCTGATCACAAACTAATCTCGCTGGAGGTCCTCATCCGCCCCCACCCGAAATGAAAAAGACCACAGTAAAGAACTTCTCGAAAGCCGACTTCACACTTCTAAAGACTAGTGTGGTCTCCTTTAAGGCCCCTGAGCCGGTGGTTAACATTACTCAAACCGCTGAATCACTTACAAATGCCTTCTACCAGCACCTGCAGGGCTGCATGGATCAGGCAATCCCAAGCAAAACAAAGACTCTTTGTACCAAAGGCAAGCGTCCAGTCTGGTGGACCCCAGCCATAAACAAACTCTACAATAAAAGGAGAAAGCTACTACAAGATAGAGCAAAATCCTTAAAAGGTAAGACACCGCTGATCACTGTAAGTAAAAAGCTAAGAGCTCTCATAAAATCATCCAAAGCTAATTTTGAGAAAAAAATAGCTAAGGACTCTAAAGACAACCATAAAGCATTCTTTAGCTATGTCAGAAACCTAGGAGGAAACTCCCAGATATGCTCAGAATTAGTTCAAAATGATGTGAAGATTACTGATCCTACAGACATTGCCAACATACTGGCTGACAGGTTCAGTGCAAACTTCTCCCCACCCTCCCCGCCTAAAGAAGAGATATCTATACCAAATGATTGTAGCCCCCCAAACATCTCCAACGCTCAGGTGAGAACTGCTCTCTCCAAGGCAAAGAACACAGCATCCATGGGACCTGATGGTGTCCCCGGCTGTGTGCTCCATGAACTCAACGAGGAATTAAACCCACAGTTAAGACAGCTGTTTAATCTTAGTCTCACCTCCGGATACGTACCCAGGGAGTGGCACACAGCGACTGTGGTCCCACTCTACAAAGGCGGTGCCTCCACCAACCCTGGAAATTACTGTCCCATTAGCTTGACAAGCCTGATCTGCAAAGCCATGGAAAGGATCATAATGGATCTCATAAATAAAGACATAGGGAATTTGCAGACTTTGGATCCAACCCAGTTTGGCTTTGTCAAAGGCAGATCATGCCTTTTAAACTTGGTTGACTTTTTTGAAACAGTCACCAAGGCCATTGACGAGGGAAAGGCAGTCCATACAGCCTACCTAGACCTGGCGAAGGCTTTCGATACAATACCCCATTCGGGTATCATTGAAAAACTTATCAACTTAAATGTAAACCCATACATTACAAGATGGGTTGCAAACTGGCTGAGTGACAGAACCCACAGGGTCAGAGTTGCTGGCGCCATGTCAGACTCTAAGCCTGTCACAAGTGGTGTCCCACAGGGCTCAGTCCTGGGCCCACTCTTGTTTGGCATCTACTTTTCTGAAGTACAAGCAAACACAGGAGGGTTATGGCTGACAAAGTTCGCAGATGACTGCAAACTGGGCGCCGTAGTTGAGAACACATCCGACACAGATATCCTTCAGAAGGGTCTCACAGAAATGGATAACTGGTGCCAGAGCCATGGCCTCAAGTTAAATGCCAAGAAATGCATAGTCATACCCTTCAGGAAAAATAAGGTTACCCCTAGCTACCATATAGGTGGCAATCCCTGAACACAGAAGAAGTTATTAGGGACCTGGGAACCCAGGTTGACAGTGGCCTTTCATTCGACACTCATATTGCTAAAGTAGTTAGGAAGACCTTCTACATTGCCCACCTTATCATGAAGGGATTCACATCTAGATCAAGGGAAGTCATAGTCTCCTATACTCATCACTCATCAGACCAATGATTGAGTACAATGCCCCATTCGAATGTATCTGACCCGACACTTGCAGCAGCTGGAGAGGCCACAAAAGTTCCTCACCAAAAGGATAAAGGGTCTCAAAAATCTGTCTTATGCTGCACGACTGAAATAACTCCAGTTATATTCAGTTGCGTACCACTTACTCAGAGGTGACCTATGCCTGACATACAAGGCCATGTCAAACCCAGATTTGATGAATATGCTTCATCTCAAAAAATCTAGATCCCTCAGAGCCACAAGGGCGGGTGACCTAAACCTCGACACGGTTATTAAAAGGACGTGCTGGAGGGATAGATTCATCACCCAAAGACTCCCTATGCTGTGGAACAAAATCCCGGTTTATGTGAGGCAGAGCACCTCGCTGGCCTTGTTCAAGAGGAATCTTGACCAATGGATGGGAGATCGCAGATACACCCCAGGGGTTACCGCAGTGTCACTGCTCGACAGAGGCACAGCTAAATAATGGGCATAGTTTCTCCAAACTAAGGGGTGGCGTAAGCCACAAAACTATGGCTAGGCTTATAAATGCCCTCGGGCAGATAGCCTAGTATGAACCTATGAACCTATGAACCTATGAACCCATGAGGAGTTGACTAGGATTATGCACCTCTTCCACCATGTAGCTGAATACCCGGAGGTACTGGGTGCTATAGACTGCATGCACATCCACATCAAAGCACCACCCAGTGAGCATGGTTAGGGTCTACATAAACCGCAAGGGCTTCCCCTCCATCAACTGCCAGGTTGTGTGCAATGCCCAGGGAATTATGAATGTGTGCGCTGACAGCCCTGCAAGCTATAATGACTCCCACATCTGACATTCTTGACAGCTGTATCAGGGTTTGCCATGGGGGACATCCCATATGGCCATCTGGTGTAGGATGCTGGCTATGCACTCTAACCGTGGATGATGACATCCATCAGAAGTGCACACACACACACACACACACACACACACACACACACACACACACACACGCACGCACACACACACACACATGCACACACACACACACACACACACACACACACACACACACACACACACACACACACACACATGCAAGAACACCATAATGAGGCACATGCACAAACCAGGATCATCATCATAAAGCATGTGTTTTGGATGATCAAGTCACAGTTCCACTGCCTGGACATATCTGGTGGACCCTTTCAGCACTCTCCAGCCACATGTGCACACATGCTCATAGTATGTCCTATGCTATGCAATATGATCCTGCAGAAACTGGTGCAGCAGGAACAGGATGGGGAAGGGTAATACAGCCCCCCACTATTGCCAAGGTCCTTACAGGCACAGAGGGACTCGGATGAGGAACCCCCTAAGACAGCCCCTGTAGGCAGATGGAGGGATGCTGAGTATGGCCTGGCCTTGGCAAAGAGGCAATGCATAGCACACACACTGACACTGTGGGCACCCAGGGACTGACACCTCTCTCTACTCACATACACAGTAAAAAGGGATAACACACATCACACTACCTGTAATTTACCATGTATAGACAGTGTACTGTGTGCATCCAACATAGGCAGCCCTCAAGCACTGTACACACAACTGCCACAGGCACAAGGTAAGTCAGCCACCTTAACAGTAAATTAATGTATCAGTATGTTCTGGTAGCATTTGTATGGTATTGTTGCATGCATGCAAGGGAATGGGGTGGACTACTGGGATATTAGCAGACAACTGACAGCTATATGGGACACCAGGTGATGTCTGCCCAGTACTGGCCTCCCAACACTATGCATTAGTACCCAAGGTGGCACATCCCACAGCAGTATATGTGTGGGGACAACTAACTGGGGGGAGAGTCATGGCTCACAGCCATGGATGTTAGTGTGGGGTCCCATATCCACCCCTCAGAACTGCACAGCAAGTTAGCTGTAGAAAACAGGAGAGAAATGTCTGGCAAATCACCACAAATGGCAGCAATGTTGAATCACCCCCCCACACACACACACAGACCCAAACAGTCATAACACAGCAGGTCTCACAGTTGCAGTAAGGCTCTGAAGGGTAACAAGTCTGACATGCAAATATATGCCATTACAATCTCATTTGTGCTCTTAACTGATATGTCTGTAATCCCTGAGACAGGGCACAATAGTATGGTAAATGGAACCAAAATGTAAAGCAAATATCAGCACAGTCTCTGCAAAAGTCTACAGTTGACAGGTGTGCCCCCCATATACCCACAGAAATGCAATAACATGTATGTTTGCCAGGAAATAGCACCATAACACAGATTGGTAGGGCTGTCCCAATACACATGAAAACATGTTGCATGTGCTCAATATGCAGGGGTCAATGAGCTATGTCCATGTGTGGTCAATACTGTCAGGATCTGGCCAGCATATTCTTCTGGCTTGTCATCTTGTACTGCCCCAGGTACAGGCTGTATGTCACAGGACCATGTGCAGACAACTGCAGTACCAATGATTATGCATGTCAGTGATACCTATTGCTCTGCCACTAACATACCTGGAAGTCACAGTGCTATGTGGAATATACTACACATATAATGGACTTCTTGAGGGCTGTGTAGCCAATGTGCTAGGGCTTTTGTGAATAATCATGCTTCTTGTTATTGTTGCCAGACATCATTGTCAATGTGTTTTTTCTCTTGTTTTATGTCTGCTTTTGTATATAATGGACATTCCTGCACAGTGCAATGCAGTCTGTACCCACAACCAAAACGCCAAATCTCTGACAACAACATGTCTAAACAAGGGCAGAAGTAAATGTGGAACAAAGGCACGATGATAGGCATATGTTGTAAATATTTCTCTGACATACTGAGAAAGTTGCTAGGGTGAGGGGCTTGCAGTAGCAGGAATTGTCTTAAGGTTATGTAGGCTGACACAGTAATGTCTGCCAATATTTTGTAACATTACTCTTCCAATTATACTGAAATAACTTGCCATAAAAACACATGTTTATGCAGACTGGACAGAACCTCTAGCCAAACACCTGGACAATCTGCCAAAAAATGTGCAGCAGAGATGTATGGCCACACCAAGATATGCCATATTGGATTACACAGATACCATAGAAGCAGAAGATCCCCAGCTAGTATATCACCATGTTGCTGGACTATCACTCAACTGGCTGTAGCCACACCTTCCAACTGGCCTTGTTGGGCAAGAATGTACATTACTACCATTATAATATCAGTCTACACATCATACGACTAGTATTCTCATGGTACAGCACTGTGATGATTTCAGGTTGGCTGACACTAGGTAATGACACAATACTTTGCACTGTCAGAATACAGGTGCGTCAGAAAATGTCTGCCAAAACAAACCATTACCCAGAGGAAAGTCCTCTGTACTCCTGAGAGGTATGTCTGTAGCGCACAAAACCCTGGACCAGAGTACACTTATCTCTGGAACGGAGTCCCACTCTAACTATACAAGATCACACTGGGCATGTTCCTACACTTAGAGAATCACAGGACATGTTGAAACCTACATTGGTCTATGACTATATTGTGTAGATATATCTGTGCATACAGATAGCTATTTACACCTTAACTGCCCCCCCACACACACATCAGACAGGATTATCCCCAGCTAGCAGTAGGTGACCCATATGTGATATATCTGCATCTGTTGTGTGTGACACACAGGCATACATATATGACCAACAGATAACTAAATATGTCAAGCATACACACTAGATGTTGTGAAGTGACAGACAGACAGTGATAGACAGAGAGACACAGGGGAACATACACAGCAGTGTGGATCACACACATGGGTACCCTAAATGTCATACAGTGATATCCTGCTGTGGACAGTGGCATACTGGCTTTAAACAGTTGCATGTGCAAGCATAAACAGTGAGCCCCATTGTGTAATAGTATTGAGGTTGGGGTGTTAATATCACATCACCTGCCTGTGTGTGTGTCTCTTTGTAGGTCTAAGAATTAGCAGACTGTTCTCACTCAGTACACTTCACATTGCCCAACTGCACAAGATCTGCTGCTGTCAGTCACCTTAGAAGTACCAATGGACACCTACTACCCCTATAAGCTCTGTAATCCATGTGATAACTGTGTAACACTATAGTACAAGTAACTAGATAGGTAGGAGCTCTAAACTCAATACAGGCAACTGTGTATCTGTGTGTGTGATAGCTGTGTGTGCAAGACTGAGTGGAGTTGTGTGTTTGTGTTTGTTTGTTTGTTTGTTTGTTTGTTTGTTTGTTTGTAGGTGAAACAGTTTGATGCCATTCCCACCCACACTTCCCACTGCCCCACTTTATCAGTCCAGATGATGTCAGTCCCTTTATCAGCAACTTTTGTCAGCTGTCAGTCCTGTAAACTCAATAGTGCATGCAATAAATGCGTAACACTATAGTACAAATAACTAGTTTGGCAGGGGTTCTACTCTTGTATCCAGCGAATGTGTGTGTGGTTGTGTATGTTTGTAAGCAGAAGTATTTTGATAAGTTTAACACCCACTGCCCTACTTTATCAGTCCTGCTGATGTAATTCCCCATATGCATCTTTGGCCAGCTCTCAGCCCAGTAAGTTCTATAGCATGTGCAATAAGTGTGGAACACTATGATACAAATAACTAGTTAAGTAGGGGTTCTACTCTCACATCTGGCAAATGTGTGTGGAAGTGTGTCTGTTTATAGGACAAAGTATTTTGATAAGTTTAACACCCACTGCCCTACTTTGTCAGTCCTGCTGATGTCATTTCCCATATCATCACCTTTGTCTAGCTCTTAGCCCAGTATGTTCTGTAGCTCATGCGATAACTGCGTAACACTATAGTGCAAATAACTAGTTAGGTAGGGGTTCTACTGTCACATCTGGCAAGTGTGTGTGTGGAAGTGTGTCTGTTTGTAGGATAAAGTATTTTGATAATTTGAACACCCACTGTCCTACTTTATCAGTTCTGCTGATGTTGTTCCCCTTATAGGTTCATAGGTGTGTAGTAGGCTAATGGCCCAGGAGCCTTTACAAGTGTAGCCCATAGAAGAGCCCTGCCAGTGTGCCACCTGATGTTACTTCCCAGTGCCTGTAACAAATAGAGCCATTGCAGTGATCCTTGGGATGAACTATTACCCATCCACTCATCAAGATTTCTCTGAAACAGGGTCAGCTAGGTGTTCTGCATGACATGTATGGGAAGTGTATTCCAGGGCATGTGCATTCGTTTGGTGCAGGACCTGCCCCACCAGCATGTTGTGGCGATTGTGGTAATGAGATAGAAGTCTCTGCAGTGTGTGGTGTGAAGGGATTGGGATGTCTTTATATGTAACATTTCTAAAAGATCTGGGTCAGACATGGCTTTGTAAGTCAAGCACAGATAGCCTCTAACTAGTTGATATGACACAGAGAATAGCTGGAGTCTTCTGAGTCTGTCTGTGTATGACGTGTGTTTAATGCCTAGGAACCTCTTTGTGAGGTGCTTCTGTGGCCTCTCCAGCTGTTGCAGATGTCTAGTGAGGTACATGGCAAATAGGCCATAATACTTGATGAATGGTCTAATTAGGGAACAGTAGCCAGAGATCATTACCTCTGTCTTCCTGGATGCAAAACCCTTGGTAATGCAATGTGCCACATAGAAGAACTTCCTGATCACAGTGGCAATATGGTGGTTGAAGGAGAAGTACTGTCAACCTGTGTCCCCAGATCTCTTATAATGCCTACAGTGTTCATTGGGCTCCCATCGATATGGTACTTACTGGGAACTGAGTGTTTTACCAAAGGGCAAGATGATGCATTTTGTGGTGTTAAACTTCTGGTCATGGCTTCCACACCATTCATTGGTCTCAGTGAGACCTTTCTGTAGGATGTCTGCATCACTTGTGGAGTTAATGATAGCTCCCAGCTTGCAGTCCTCTGTGAACCTGGTCAGCCAGAGTTCCTCTGTGTTCAGCTGGACCCCTGAGAAGTAGATACTGGACAGGACACTACCCAGTACTGATCCCTGTGGGACTACAACTATGACTGTTTGTCAGTCTGACTTGGAGTTTGCCACTGTCAACACTGTGTGTTCTGTGAACCAATTTGCAACCCACCCACTGACATAGTGGCTGATGCCTCGTTTTGTGGGTTTATCAATAATTCCTGACTGAGGAATGGTATCAAAAGCCTTGGCTAGATCAAGGTAGGTTGTATGCAGTTCCTTGCTGTCATACACAGCCCTGGTGACTCACTCAAAGAAGTCATCCAGGTTGAGCAGGCATGATCTGCCATTCACAAAGCTAAACTGTGTGGGGTCCAGAGTTAACAGATCACCTATATCTTGGTAGGGCAGGTCCCTGATAATGCAGTCCATACCTGTACATAGTCGACTCATCAAGCTAATGGGCCAATAATGCCCAGGGTCTGTAGATGCCACCCCTTTATAGAGAGGGATGACCGTAGCAGTGTGCCATTTTGGAGGGACAAAGCCTGAGGTGAGGCTGTGACTGAACAGGGCACACAGATGTGGTGCCAGATATCTTTGTACATCTTGTAGAACACAGCCACTGATATGCTTGGGTCCCACAGAAGCTGTATTCTTGACTGTGGACAATGCAGGTCTAACCTGGACTGCAGTAATGCTGGGTGCCTGACATTCATCTGCCATTGTGATTGTTCCCTTGGGAGAGAGAGGGGCAAAACTGGCATTGAATGTGTTGGCAAGACTGTTGCAAATATTTGTTGTCTCTGGAAAGGAGTTAGCATTGTGCAGTAACTCACAGCACTTGTGGGTATTGCTGTGGAGGTTGTTGATATAACTATAAAAGTATGTTGTGATTGTTGTCAGTGTCTGCTGCAAGTCTGCCTTCATAGCTGCCTGTAGATGATTCCATGAGGGATCTCAAGTTGTGGTTAATGCTAATAAGGGGGATCCCCAGTTTTGGGACACCACCTTTTTCTGCAACAGTGTCCTCCTTCTGTTGTACACTTTAGGAATGGCAAAGGACCATCAGATTGGCTTCCAGTGTTTGGAGGACAGTGTCTTGGTTCTGTTGGCTATGGCTAGTACCATGCATTCATTTACATGTTTGTACAGTGCATATGTCTATGATTTGACAGTCATGCAGCTATTTTCCATTGGAATGGGTGGAGTGAATTCATTCACCCCTGTTTTTATGACTCCAAAGTCAGGTTTGGAGAGGTTTTTCAAGGTGGTTACCTTTATGGGATGTGTGGGTGAGATATTGAGTTCCATGTTGATTACATTATGTTTGGATCTGACCATGTAGGAATTGACAACTGTGGTCGAGCAACAGCCCCATATGTATGTAATCAACACAGGTCAAGGTTGTTGTATCCTCTACTGGGGATAACTATGAGCCGGTTCAAGGCATTGGAAGTGATGAATTCCTGGATGCATTGGGCCAGTGTGTTAATGCTTGACTACTTTTCCCAGCTGATGGAGGGGTAGTTGAAGTCTCCTACTATGCCAGTGTTGGGTTGAACCTTCATAGATGCCAGGGTGTTGAGGAATGTGGATTGACCATCTAGGGACATAGATGGGATCCATAGCAGGCTATGACCTGGATTGCACTATTACCCAAAGTCAGTTGTCCCTGAAGTATCTGAGATGCATTGTGCTGGGATACTAGTCTGGAGGTGTGCATATCCCTTATGAATATGGAGACACCACCCGCTGTTGAGGTGTGGTCCATGTTTTTGGGCTGACAGCTGTGGAATGCATCATAGCCTATTAGTGCAGGGCTGCTGTCTGCTGTTGTGAACCAGGTCTCTGTTACAGCACAAATGTCAATGTCCTTCACTTTGAGGAGTGCTTTGAGTGACTGCAACTTGACAGTTAGATGTCTACTGTTGACCAGCATGACTCTCAGATGGCATACATGTATAACTGTTACGGTGGTAATTTGATTTTGAACACCACCTGATAAGGGACTATAGGGGTGGCAAGACACTTAGTACCCGGAAACCCAGGGGTGACAGATGCAGGCCATCTCTGACAAAGCACTGAGGTCTGTCAATGATGTTATCCCAAGCAGAGAGACACACAACATGTAAGCCAATGTTGCATTCAATCATTTGTTGATAGTATTGCAGCATCATTCTGGGTGATGGTAGTATACTGCTCAGGACTACTGTCACACCTGCCTAGACCACACAATCAGAGAGTTCAGCCATGTCTCTTCTCATGTAGTCCAGGGAGGTGTGTCCCAGGTCATTCACACCCACATGGATGATGACAGTTATACTTGTAGTTGTTATGGAGGGCCCTGCCTGGGTGTGTCATGTGTTGGATGCTGGCATGTGATAGACAGCTGGCTGTTACCTCCTCCATAATCAACCTAGTATTGAGTCACCCATGATTACTGTATTGTGCAAGGTGGTTAGCCTTAGGGGCTTAAGTTGAGGGGCACACTGTGTAGGTGACATATGTGTCCTTTGGCATGTGCTGTGTCTTGGTGTCTGAGTGGTTGTCTGTCTTGCTGCACTATGCTGTTTCAGTAAATGTCCATTGCATTCCTCTGTGAAGGTGGGTGTGTGGTTTTTCAGTGTATGTCAGGGCTGTCATAGTGGGTGTTGTGGTGAGCTATGTTTTCCACATGGTGTGGTGCAGGTGTTGACCTTATCCTCTTGACCAGCTAGTGCAGACTTTGCTGGAGAGTGCATATTTCCACATTTGGTGATATAAGGGTAACTCTCACAAGTCTGAGTGTTTGGTGTTTAGAGGAGAAGGTTGTCTGTGTACATGAGGCAGTTGCAACAGTGCATCAGAAAGGACAAGTGCACCAGGTTAATGGGCAAAAACACAGAAAACTGCTCTTCAGTCATGCCAGGAAGGGTGGTCATAACTACTAAGTACTGGCAATAATTCTGTGAGGAATGAGTACTGCTGATGGTTCCCAGGTGTGCTTCACTTATTACACTGATCTAAACCTTGTCATTACAATAAACAAAATATGCTGGAGGGATAGGTTCCTGACCTAGAGACTCCCCAGACACTGGAATAGACTGCCCATACATTTCAAGCAGAGCACCTCTTTGGCCCTCTTCAATAGGAAATCTAAGTGCAGGCAAAAGTACACAAAACTAATCCAATAAAACCACAAAATGTACACTGAAAGAGACCCAATAAAGCCATGGATGAAGGCAACAAGTATATGTAACGTTTTATTAAAGAAAAATTCACACTAAAAACACTCCATCTTCATTAATGGTGTTTGAAAATCCATTTTCGTTTCATCACACTTCATCAGATGTGGACTGGAGTGAAAGACAGCCCTTTTATATACAATCAAACACTCCTAGTGTACTATTTATAAACCCCGATATGGGCTTAATATTTTGCTCTATCTCCTTTGAGTTAATGATTTTGAGAGGAAATATGGATTATAATTAATAAGTAGTGATAATAATTCAAGTTGTAGGCATTTGCTCTTCACAAATGTATGGCTATTAATGTTCTCTTATTCCATCAATATTTCAAGTTAAAGTACTAATATTTTAAAAACTGTCCATTTATTTTTGGATTTTCCTGTCTCCAAAGGTTTGATTGTATATAAAAGGGCTGTCTTTCACTCTAACCCACATCTGATGAAGTGTGATGAAACAAAAATGGATTTTCAAACAGCGTTAATGGAGATGGAGTGTTTTTAATGTGAAATTTTCTTTAATAAAATGTTACATATACTGGTTACCTTCGTCTGTGGCTTTATTGGGTTGCTTTCAGTGCACTTCTTCAAAAGGAACCTTGACAATTGGATGGGAGAAAGAAAATTCACCCCGGGAATCATGTCTGGCGCCCTGCTAGACAGAGATCCAGGGAAGTAAATAGTGTGGGAAGAAATAGACAGGGAATTGTTATGGATAGGCTTGTATAGGCCCTAGGGCAGATAGCCTAGTACCAACCTATGAACCTATGAACCTATGATACAATACCCTGTTTAAGTGCAAATCTATAATGCTATTTGAAGTGCAAGATAGAAAGAACTAGCAAGATGTAAGGGAAAACTGGAGGCAGACTTTCTGCTACCTGCAATACTTTTCCTCAGTTGTGCAGTTATCAGCACCTTTGTCCAGTTGCTAACCCAGTAAGCTCAGTAGCTCATGCAGTAACTGTGTAACACTATAGCACAAAATAACTAGATAGGCAGGGGTTTTAATCTCAATACTTGCAAGTGTGTTTGTGTGTGTGTGAATCATATACTGTGCGGATTATACCATTTTGAGTTGTGTACCACCCTTTAGACTTCCCCCACCCCAATTTAGTAGTCCCCTTTGGACTAGGTGAAATTGTATAAGCTCCATGGCATGTCTGATAACTGTGTAACACTATAGTAGAAATAACTTGATAGGCAGGAGTTCTAATCCCAGTACTGGCACCTGTGTTTGTGTGAGAATCATATACTGTGTGGGTTACACCATTTTGAGTTGTGTACCACCCTTTACACTTCCCCTTACCATGATTTAGCAGTCCTGTTGATGTCATTCACCTTAGAAGTATATTTGGAGTAGGTGAAATTGTATAAGCTCCATGGTGCATCTCATAACTGTGTAACACTATAGTAGAAATAACTAGATAGGCAGGGGTTCCAATCCCAGTACTGGCAGCTGTTTGTGTGAGAATCATATACTGTGTGGGTTATACCATTTTAAGTTGTGTACCACCCTTTACACTTCCCATCACCCTAATTTAGTAGACCTGCTGATGTCATTCATCTTACAAGTACCTTTGGACTAGGTGAAATTGTATAAGCTCTGTGGCATGTCTGATAACTGTGTGCCACTATAGTAGAAATAACTTGATAGACAGGAGTTCTAATCCCAGTACTGGCAACTGTGTGTGTTTATGTGAGAATCATATACTATGTGGGTTATACTATTTTGAGTTGTGTACCACCCTTTACACTTCCCCTCACCCTAACTTAGTAGTCCTGCTGATGTCATTCATCTTAAAAGTACCTTTGGACTAGATGAAATTGTATAAGCTCTGTGGCGTGTCTGATAACTGTGTAACACTATAGCAGAAATAACTAGATAGGCAGGAGTTCTAATCCCAGTAGTGCCAACTGTGTGTGCTTGTGTGAGAATCATATACTGTGTGGGTTATACCATTTTGAGTTGTATACCACCCTTTACACTTCCCCTTACTATAATTTAGTAATCCTGTTGATGTCATTCACCTTAGAAGTACCTTTAGAGTAGGTGAAATTGTATTAGCTCTGTGGTGCATCTCATAACTGAGTAACACTATAGTAGAAATAACTAGATAGCCATGAGTTCTAATCCCAGTACTGGCAACTGTTTGTGTGAGAATCATATACTCTGTGGGTTATATCATTTTCAGTTGTGTACCACCCTTTACACTTCCCATCACCCTAATTTAGTAGTCCTGCTGATGCCATTCACCTTGCAGTACCTTTGGAGTAGGTGAAATTGTATATGCTCTGTGGCTTATCTGATAGCTGTGTGCCACTATAGTAGAAATAACATTTTAGGCAGGAGTTCTAATCCCAGTACTGGCAACTGTGTGTGTTTATGTGAGAATCATATACTGTGTGGGTTATACTATTTTGAGTTGTGTACCACCCTTTACACTTCCTCTCACCCTAACTTAGTAGTCCTGCTGATGTCATTCATCTTAGAAGTACCTTTGGACTAGGTGAAATTGTATAAGCTCTGTGGTGTGTCTGATAACTGTGTAACACTATAGTATAAATAACTAGATAGGCAGGAGTTCTAATCCCAGTAGTGGCAACTGTGTGTGTTTGTGTGAGAATCATATACTGTGTGGGTTATACCATTTTGAGTTGTGTACCACCCTTTACACTTCCCCTCACCATAATTCAGTAGGTCTGTTGATGTCATTCACCTTAGAAGTACCTTTGGAGTAGGTGACATTGTATAAGCTCCATGGTGCATCTCATAACTGAGTAACACTATAGTAGAAATAGCTAGATAGGCAGGAGTTCTAATCCCAGTACTGGCAACTGTTTGTGTGAGAATCAAATACTGTGTCGGTTATACCATTTTGAGTTGGGTACCACCCTTTACACTTCCCCTCACCCTAATTTAGTAGTCCTGCTGATGTCATTCACCTTAGAAGTACCTTTGGACTAGGTGAAATTGTATAAGCTCTTTGGCATGTCTGATAACTGTGTGCCACTTTAGTAGAAACAAATTGATAGGCATGAGTTTTAATCCCAGTACTGGCAACTATGTGTGTTTATGTGAGAATCTTATACTATGTGTGTTATACCATTTTGAGTTATGTACCACCCTTTACACTTCCCCTCATCCTAATTTAGTAGTTGCACTGATGTCATTCACCTTACAAGTATCTTTGGAATATATGAAATTGTATAAGCTCTGTGGCATGTCTGATAACTGTGTACCACTATAGTAGAAATAACTTGATAGGCAGAAGTTCTAATCACAGTATTGGCAACTGTGTGTGTTTGTGTTAGAATCATATACTGTGTGGGTTATACCATTTTGAGTTGTGTACCACCCTTTACATTTCCCTTCACCTAATTTAGTAGTCCTGTTGATGCCATTCACCTTAGAAGTACCTTTTGAGTAGGTGAAATTGTATAAGCTTCATGGCGCATCTGATAACTGCATAACACTATAGTAGACATAAATAGATAGGTAGCAGTTCTAATCTCAATACTGGTGGGTGGGTGGGTGTGTCTGAAGATCATATCTTGTGTGACTTATACCATTTTGATGTTTGTATCATACATGGCTGGTGACCACCTCCTGATGCCATTACTTTATATAGTGTAGTAACAGCATCTGCCTCACATGCAGCATGTTAAACCGTTGTACAGGCCATATCAGTCCTATGTACAGATGTGTCCGAAATATTCAGATGTTTGCAACCTATAAGTGGTCTGTGTGCCTTAACAATGGCCGTGTATGTGATATTGTTGCCAAATAGGCCACAGTGAGTGTATTGACACATATGGTAGCATCAGGTATCATACTGACTGAAACATCATGCTGATACAATGTCTGCTACCCTCTCACTTGTCCAGGCTTGTAGGTGCAATACATGAGTCCAGATGCTTGGTTTTACAAGTGAATTGTTCATGTTATGGGTCACATGAAAGTTCGGGAAAGGTGTGGACTGACATATTGTGGCTAAAATTTGTATAGATCAGAAACACCTGGCATCTTAGCAGGGGTGTGTACATATTTTATATCCACTGTATAGCAGTAATGTTTTGCACATGTCCTACCTTAGGCCATTTGTCCACCCCATTTTGCTGGTCTCTGTCCAGATGTCTTGCACTGACAGGCTGTGAAGTATGCTACAGGAATGTTAAATTCTCTTCAGATAGGCCCCTGTGGTGACCACTGTGATGCAATGCAGTTAACCCCACCACAAGTGAACATGCGCATAAAGCAATATGGCTATTAGTGATAGGCTGTACATGGTAAATTGCATGTTCTTCACATGTCTGGGGTATTGCCAAACCACAACAGAACAATTCCATACTCACCATCTTCAGGCTGATGTCCCATATGCAGACCAGAGGGACTTAGGTAGTTGTGGGAGAGAGGTATTGTCAGCAGACTCACATGTGGCCTTGGTACAGGAGGGAGGCAGCATGTCTACACATTTACAGTACAACCCCCAGTACTACACAATTTGCTGTCCTTCACCATAGATGTGCACTTCTGCGCATTAGAAAACTCCATCCGCAGCTGCAATCTGACCTGACACATGCATGTAGATACTCTACAGATACAAGTATGTCTGATGCAGTAGTCTACTAATCCCCACTGGGGCCTTACCTGCACGGCCTTCATCCACTGTGTCAATGCCACCAACCTCCAGCATGTGGGATTCTGTACCCTGGTGTTGTACTAGGGTGGATGCTCCAAGGTTGGTGAGGAGTTCCTCAGTTGGTGTCAGTGGGAACTGCATGTCTGGTCCCCCACCTGAGGCTGGACATGGCAGCAGCCCTTTGCCAGGCATGAAGTATGAGGTCAGTGGCACAATGCTAGACCTGCTTGTATGTATGTGCATACAAGCCAACATTGTTTATGCTGTGGACAGGGTCATCCCACAGGGATGTCCTCTCCTCCAGATGTAGCTAGCTTTGGCCAAACAGTATTGTGTGGTTCTATATTATGGCTTCAATTATCAGGTTGCATTCTGCTGGTGAAAAGGTTGTTCGCCTGTGATGTTAAATTGCACCTGGAAGACATAAACAGGGAAACATTTCATGGGACCCCATACATTTGGCAACAATATGTACAGAACCTGCACATGTACCTTGAATACCAGTAGCCACCACTCACAACTACACCATATCCCTGTAATCTATCAGCACAGTATCAGCTTGCATTGCACTCCTGGTCCTGATGAGTCATATTCCCACCAGTTAATTGCATATCCTTTATTCCTCATTCAGGTATGTGTAGATGGATAACATTGCCCATCTTCCATGCAGATGGGGTGTGGCTGTTGCTGAGGCTTGGTGTGGCTACAGTGTGTAATGGAGCTGGAAGAATATGCCTGAGTTCATATAGGATGCAGATGTTATCGTGACCCATGGATACTTATGTTTGATTCCTTTCAGTAGGCAATATGTACCTGCTCACTGGTGATGACAGGAAGGGGTGTGGGTGCTGTGCATATCCATCTATAGTGATGCTGAGCCAGGGGGTAATGTTTGGCCTAATCTATCTGCAGCAGGTTGCCTCTAGCTATGTTATGTGTGTGTATGTGGTCTGATTGACCACCATTACAGGTTGGGTTGGTTTGTTGCCTCTGAGATTGCAGACATATGGGAAGATGGCCCTGTGATTGGCCTTGGTGGATATCTCCAATTTGTACTCATAGTTAGCCTTACAGTAATCCACCTGTGATCTTATATGCTTGTTCCGACAATGTCTGACTTGATGACAGGCTAGTGCCTGCTCCTACTTTGCTCTGTACAGCCAATATAGGGACCAAGTCTATGGTTTGTGTATTTCTGCTGTCCAGCAAAGGGGATTACTTGACTTTAGTGAAGGCAGGTATGACAAGTAAGGTATTGCTGAATCCATACAGCTATGTAGGTGTTCATATAGCTGTTTGCAGTAGGCATGAACACAAAGTCATAACACAGTTGGACACCTCTCCAATTTCAAAATGATAATCATGCTTATTGTAGTACCCATGGCTGTGTCAGGGCAATGCAACAACCAGTAGCTGTAGAAATGTCACTCTTTTGGATGCACAGTAACTAAGATTACACATGTGTACAACATGTACAGCTTCTTTAACTGACATTTTGGATCCCATGTCTGTTGTTATTAGATGGACACATGCACCTACTCATACTGACATGTGCACACGTAATACCTCATATACATTTCTGTTCTATGTCAGTGTGGTCTCTTGCTGCCCAGTCATCCCTTTCAACCCATTGCCACAGGACATCTGTAGGACACCACATATACATGGGGGGCAATGTGACAAAATTAGTAACACTGTCTCAATATTGCTGTGGCACATTTGAGTCATTCGATAGCACAGTAGCCTTTGCACTGACAGGCATACCCTGGAGGATGTCCAACAATCATATGGCAGGAAGAGAGGAGAAAGGCTAGGAGTGTGGTAGTGAGGATAAGAACTTTTAATGTTGGCAGTATGACTGGTATAGGGACAGAGCTAGCTAATATGATGGCCAGGAGAAGGCTGATATATTGTGTGTGCAAGAGACCAGATGGAAGGGGAGTATGACTAGGTGTATGGGAGGCAGGTCACAATTGTGCTGTCATAGTGTGGATGGGAGGAGGAAGGGGGTAGGGGTCTCCTGAAGCAACAGTATGCCAACAGTGTTTTTGGAGGATGACATGAGTGTGTGATAGAGTGATGTTTATGAAGCTAGAAACTGATGGTGTAATGATGACTGTTGTTAGTGCATATGCTACACAAGTTGGTTGTGCAATGGATGAGAAAGAGAAATGTGAAGTCAATTGGATGAAGTGGTGATGACTGTACCCAAGGATGACAGTGTGGTCATTGTAGCAGATGTCAATGGGCAACTTGGTGAAGGGAACAGAGGGGATGGGGAACTGATGGGTATGTATGGTGTTAAAAGGAATACAGATGGTGAGATGGTAGTGGATTTTGCAAAAAGGATGGACATGGCTGTGGTGAATATGTACTATAACACAAGAGGGGAGCATAGGGTGACATACAAGAGTGGAGTAAGATGCACACAGGTGGAATATAGCCAATGTAGGAGGGCCAGTTTGAAGGAGATTGGAGACTGTAAAGTGGTGACAGGGGAAAGTGTATTTAGGCAGCATAGAATGTTGGTATGTAAGATGATGTTGGTGATCAAGAAGAAGAGTAGTTCAAGTTCAGCACCAAGGATCAAATGGTGTGAACTGGAAAAGGGTAATTGTGAGGTGGAGTTCAGGAAAGAGTTAAGACAGGCACTGGGTGGCAGTGACAATGTACAAAATATCTGGTTAAGTACAACAGAGCTACTAAGGGACACAGCTAGAATGGTGCTTGGTGTGACGTGGATGGAGGAAGTAGTACAAGGAGACCTGGTGGTGGACTGAGGAAGTACAATACAGTATACAGAGAAAGAGGTTGGGGAAGAAGGAGTGGGATTGTCAGAGAGATGAGGAAAGTAGACAGGAGTATGAGGAGATGAGATACATGGCATAGAGAGAGGTGGAAAAGGATAAGGATAAGGCATATGAAGAGTTGTATGACAGCTTGGACACTAAGGAGAGATGAAAGGAGTTGTACTGATTGGCTTGACAGATGGACTGAGCTAGGAAAGGTGTAGCAGATAAGAATGATAAAGGATAATAAGGTAAATGTACTCACAAGTGAGGAGAGTGTATTGAGCACATGGACAGAGTACTTTGAGAGGCTGATGAATGAAGACAATGAGACAGAGAAGATTGAATGATGTGGGTATGGTGAATCAGGAAGTGCAGCAGCTTAACAAGGAGGATGTAAGGATAACTATGAAGAAGATGAATACTGGCAAGCCTGTTGGTCCACATTACATACCTGTGGAAGCATGGAGGTGTTTAGGGGAAATGGCAGTGATGTTTTTACCCAGACTATTTACTGATATCTTGGGAAGTGTGAGGTTGAATGAGGAGTGGAGAAAAAGGGCTTGGGTATGGTTTTAGGAAAAAGGTTGATGTGCAGAGCTGTGATAACTACAGAGGGATAACACTGACCACTCACAGCCTGAAGTTATGGGTAAGAGTAGTGGAATCTAGGTTAAGCAGGCAGGTGATGAGTACTGGTCAGCAGTATGGTTTCATGCCAGGAAAGTGTACTACAGATACGATGTTTGCCCTGAGAGTGTTAATGGAGAAGTACAGAGAAGGTCAGGAGTTGCTTTGTGTCTTTCTGGACTTAGAGAAAGCATATGACAGGGTGTCTAGAGAGGAGTTGTAGTATTGTATGAGGAAGTCATAAGTGGCAGAGATATATGTAAGAGTGGTACAGGATATGTACAAAGGTGGCATGACAGTGGTGAGGTCCGGATTGGGAGTGACGGATGTGTTTAAGGTGGAGGTGGGATGACATCAGGGATCAGCTGTGAGACCTTTCTCATTTGCATTACTGATGGACAGTTTGACAGACATGCAGGAGTCCCCATTGACTATGATGTTTGCAGATGACAGTGTCATCTGTATTGAGAGTAGGGAACAGATTTATGAGACCTTGGAGAGGTGGAGATATGCTCTAGATCAGAGAGTAATGAAGGTCAGCAGGACTAAGACAGAATATCTGTGTGTGAATGAGAGGAAGGATAGCAGAATGTTGAGGATGCATGGAGTAGAGTTGGCAAAGGTGGACGTGTTTAAATGATTGGGATCAACATTTCAGGTTAATGACGACTGTGGAGGACAGGTGAAGAAGAGAGTACAGGCAGGATGGAGAGGGTGAAGAAGAGTGTCAGGAGTGATTTGTGACAGATGAGTACCAGTAAAAGTGAAATGTAAGGTCTACAAGAGGGTAGTGAGACCAGATATGTTATATGGGTTGGAGACAGTGGCATTGACAAAAAGGCAGGAGTCAGAGCTGGACATGGCAGAGTTACAGATGTTACAATTTACACTGGGTGTGACAAGGGTGCACAGGTTTAGCAATGTGTATATGAGAGGGTCAGCCCATGTTGGATGATTTTGAGACAAAGTCGGAGAGCCAGGATTACATTGGTTTGGACATGTGCTTTGGAAGGATGCTAAGTATATTGGGAAAAGAATGGTAAGACTGTAGCTGCCAGGTAAGAGGAAGAGCGGAAGGCCTCAGATAAGGTTTCTGGATGCGTTGAGAGAGGACATGCAGGTGGTTTGTGTGACAGAGCACGATTCAGAGGACAGGCAGAAATGGCAACAGATGATCCATGTGGCAATCCCAAATGGGAACAGCCAGAGGATAAAGAAGGGGATGTTATAATGTCAGTCTTTACAGATTTGCCAAGGATTTGCCAGACATAACACAATTCTATGGGTAAATGACTACAAATATGAGGCACACATATGGTCAGTGTGCATAACACTGGAAAGTTAAATAGTATGAGCTCAGTATATCACATGCAGTTCAACACACAAATCTGCAACAGTACTTCACTATGCAAATACCATGTATAGATCTCTCACATTTCTGAGACAAACAAGTATATCATAGTTGTATTCTCAAGTTAGATATGGATATATTCGACATGCCAGTAGCTGGTCTGGCATTGTCAAAGTCAGTACTGATCTACACACATTCCAGTAGTAGTCATATGTGAGCCATCCTTTCCTGGGGTGACTCAGGGTTCTGACATATGATCTATGTCACTACAGACAGACCCAGATATGGCTATAGGTTCAGATCAGCAATATATTAGTACAGCAAGCCTTGTTGCGACATATATGTTAAACTTCCTATTTCCCATTCTTGCATACCCCTTACTGCAGTCCATTAAGTGCTTACTTGTTTGACAGACCTTTTTTTATTTCCAAGTGTAGGTGATTATATCCTGTTTTTTTTCCTCAGTTTCTCACTCTCTCTCTCTCTCTCCCACAGATGTAGGGTGTGCATCTGTTTTGCATACACAGCAGCTTGCCTTTTGTAGGTAATGTTCATGAGCAGCTGATGGCCTGTTCATCAAGTGTTGTCCCCCACTTGCTAATTGCATGCAGGACAGCTGTGTTGTTATTCCTATAGCCAATGGCAAGGAAACACACTCCTATAATTGAGTACTTCATGTGGGTGCAACCCCTTTTCCTTGCCTGTGAGGGGGACTTCATGGAGGTGTGTGAACACCAGCATGACAGAGGATATTTGGAAATAACTCTTTCAACCAAAACTGTGGAGACAGGCCAACAAAATGGGGGAGAATGTTCCAGACATAGTGATTAAATGCACGTATTGCTGGTATACATGTGGATTAATGCTAGTCTAACAGGGTTTATGTGAACATGGAGCTTCTGCGTGATGTAGGTTAAAGTATTTTGTGGCCATCCACAATACACCTCTAAGTGTTATACTTTACAAGGGCTGCTGATGTCCCTTACCTTACAAGTATGTTGGGACACCCTTCAACCTATGTGTTCCGTGGCATGTGCGATAAATGCGTAACACTGTAGCAGCAATAACTAAGTAGGTAGGGGTTGAATCTCAGTCCTGGCAAGTGTGTGTGTGTGTGTGTGTGTGTGTGTGTGTGTGTGTGTGTGTGTGTGTGTGTGTGTGTGTGTGTGTGTGTGTGTGTGTGTGCATGTGTGTCCATGTGTGTGCATGTACCATAGCCATTGGGTGATGGGTTTGGCAACATTTTTGCACCCAGCACACATCCAAATGTCCCCTGTACAAGGCCCACTGTTGTCAACCACTGTAGTGGTAACTGTGGACACTCTGCAGCCCTATAAGCTGTGTGCCATGTGAAATAACTATGTAACAGTACAGACACAAAAACAAGATAGGTGGGTCTTCTAATCCTGTGATACCATTCCCCACTCAGGAATCATAGGCAAACATATCCATCTGGGCATCAACCCCTATGTCACTAGGTGGGTTGCAAATTAG
Source organism: Protopterus annectens (assembly GCF_019279795.1). Classification (NCBI taxonomy): domain Eukaryota; kingdom Metazoa; phylum Chordata; order Ceratodontiformes; family Protopteridae; genus Protopterus; species Protopterus annectens. The sequence continues at coordinate 1,221,204,792 of NC_056747.1, read as the reverse complement.
CTCATGCATGGGATCACAGTGTGAAGGTAGCAGACTCCAAGTCAGACTGCCAACCAGTCACAAGCGGATTACCATGGGGTCTACAGGGTCTACTCATGGGTCCCCTCATGTTTGTCATGTATGCCTCTAACATCCACAGCAACACAAAGGGACTCTGGCTGGCAATGTTCATAGACAATTGCAAGGTGGGTGCTATGTGTACATCCCCATATCATGTTGACATCCTGCATAAAGGCCCCACTGAAACATCAGACTGTTGTTAGAACACTGGCCTTAGGCTGAATGAAAAGAAATGTGTTGCAATCCCATGTGCAATCAATGTGGTTTCTGTGAATTAACACATTGCTGGTAGTCCAATGGATACAGAAGTCCTTAAAAGAGGCCTGGGGAGGAGACAGGCTGACAGTGACCTCTCTTATGGCCACCAAATTGCTACTGTGGACAGAAATAACTTCTATGTGGCACATCTCATAACTAAGGGTGTTTCATCCAGTAAGGACAAGGTCAATGTCTCCATCTCTCTCCTCATAAGGCCAACCAGCAGGTACAATGGCCCATTTGCCATGTAGCTCACTAGACACCTGCAATAACTGTGGAGGCTGCAAGTGTATCTCACAAATAGGACCCTAGCCCTTAAACAATTGTCCTATATGGACTGAGTGCAATACCTCCAAGTATTCTTGGCCACATATTGGCTACTTACAGGCAGTCCCTGCTTGACTGACAATGTCATGTCTGGCTAGCTGTATTAGGAATGCCATATCTAGTGAAACTCTAATCTGTATGCACTACTTGCCATGGATACCTCAACCTCATTACCACAATCAACAGAACATGCTGGGGGACAGGTGCATAACCCACTGAGTGGACATGTTATGCAATATATGTTGCATACATGTCAGAGCACCTCATTGGTCTCTCAAGAGACATCTGGATGAGTGGATGGGGAATTTAACTGTCATCCTGGCTATCACTCAAGTGGCAAGATGCACTGGGAAAAAATGTCAGGTTGTATGATGCTAGGGTACTCCCCATAGGCTAGGCTTGTCATGGCCCCATGTCCACTAGCCTGCTACACAGCTATGAACACATGAACCTATGAATCTCAGTCCTGGCAAGTGTGTGTGTGTGTGTGTGTGTGTGTGTGTGTGTGTGTGTGTGTGTGTGTGTGTGTGTGTGTGTGTGTGTTTGTGTGTGTGTGTGTGTTTGAGTGAGGAATATATCCATTGGGTGACAATGTATTACAATCATATGCCATCATACTCCCAGCACACGTCCTACATTCCACTGTATGAGGGCCGCTTTTTACATTAACCATAGAAGTATCTGTACACACTCTGCAGACCTATAAGCCCTGTGCTGTGTGCAGCAGCTATGTAACAGTATTGAATGAGCAGCTAGAGAGGCAGGACACTTAATAACAGTACTGGCACACTTGTGTGTGTGTGTGTGTGTGTGTGTGTGTGTGCATTGGTGTGTATAGCAGTGTTTAGGAGTGTGTACACTCATGCATGACAATATTATGAAACCTGTCACACCCACTACACCACCTATTCCTATACCTTACAAGGGCATGTGATGTTACTCACTAAACATGTACTTTGGAAACTCAACACACTACGAGCTCTGTGCCACCTGTGATAACTGCATAATACTGTACTACCACTAACTAGATGAGTAGGGATTTCAAACCCAACACTGGCAATTGTGTGTGCACATGTGTGTGTGTGTGTGTGTGTGTGTGTGTGTGTGTGTGTGTGTGTGTGTGTGTGTGTGCGTGTGGTGTGTGTATGCACACATGTGTGAACAGTATTCTCTGTGTGTTGGGTCAACACAATACCCTCTAGATGTGTAGGATTTACAAATCGGAGGTGTGTTCCACCCACTACACTTACCATTGTCCACTGTACAAGAGCTGCTGACGTCAGCCACCATACACTTACCTGTATATACCCCTCAGCCCTATAAGCTACATGGCACATGCAAAAACTTTTATACAGACCTGTTAATTGTGTACAGCTGTACCCTGGATATAACACACTCAGTGTGTTACCACACTGCCATACCCCTTGTAGATACTGTCTGCAGGATCTATATTAAATTGTCGCCCACTTAGGTTGTCGAACGCCTAAACATCGACACCTAAATTTCAACAACTTAAAATCACAAATGGCAGTTTTCAGACAGGGAAACAAGTAGTTTGGCTGTTATGGGGATTTTGACCTGTTTGCAATGCAGAGCGATCTCGGAGTTGGTATATTTAGTTAGGGGGTGTGGGGGGCACACAGTCCCCCACATTCAGGGGTATGGTGGCGAATCTCTCCATTTGATTTCTGTTTAAAAATTTTTTTTTTACTTTGGCCAACAGCTTTCTTTCCCTTTGTGGAAAGTGCTGTTCATGATTTTAAGTTGTTGACCTTTAGGCATTCAACAACCTAAGAGGTTGATGGACCACATCCTGTTGACTCACAGACACCTGAAAGACAAACAGAAAGCAGTATCAAGAGCACATTCAGTCTGTGTTGATAACAGCAATAATGCATCATGGCTGGACAGCTACACACTCTGACGTGTAACCATTAAACATGCCGGCTAACAACACTTTACATAGCATTACATTGATAAACTGTACTAAATTCAACCTGTGCATCAGAACCATATTATCATGTCTCTGCATCACTGATATGGATAACAGGGATGTGGCACAGGTATCATCATATGCACAGGGTGTGGTGTGGGTTTGCCAGAGGCCTAGGCTGGGCCATTTGGTTGACATCATATGTGTGTGTATGTGTGTGTGTTTGGGGGTTGTTCATTAAATGGGCCATGCAGAGGTGGTGTCTGTATGTCTGGAGGTGACCTGGCTGTGATGGCGATGTGTGTGTGTGTATGAATGCACACAGTCATGCCATGTGGCTGCCCTACACAGGGGTATGTCGGACAGCTGTAGACCATACATGGCAGGGTGTACAGTTCACCATTTCTGGCCATGGACATGGGAATTGGGCCTGCCAGGGGACCCACTGGCATGACCAGGCACAAGGCCAGATGCAGTACTACTCCCCAATGGTGACTACTGTCTGCTGGATCCGCGTCCCTGTTGCGACCGGCCAGGACCAGATGCCCATGGCTTACTGCTTTATGGCGTGGACAGTGACCCTCCCCCTGCAGTCATGCTGCTGGTAGTGCCACTACGGGAGCATGAAGCTGCATGGCCACGTGGACCCTCAGCTGTTCATGCTACTGTCCTATGTCCACATGTCCGACAGACAAATCCCACCACATGCTCTATCTCAGACATTCCACGGTCAAGGATTCCCACCATCTCACCCAACCATCTATCCATGACCTCAGCATAATAATGGTAGAAATCAGCAAGATCATAGAGGTTGTCATGCATAGCTGGAAGAGTGGTATTCACGACCCTGAGAAGCTGTCTGGTGTTATGTTCACTACATGCCTGTGCCTCCATGATCATCTGAAACATGTGTCTGGTTACACTTGCTGTGGCACTTGTGACAGGGGCATGATGGGCAGCAGTCCCCCTTTGAGCACCCCTGCCCATCTGCCTCTGTGGGACATTGCCTGTTATCTGGCTATGGCTGGTGTCTACAGACGCACTTTCCATAGTCACCACACTTGCCTGTCCCATGCCACCACCCGACAACTGTCCATTATCTATGGCCACTGGTGATGGGGTATGTGTGGGCATTGTGACTTTGTGCAGGGATGGGGTGGGCAACAGTGGGATGTCAACCAATGGCCCAGATTCAGCCCCTGACAACCCTATCTGTGCCTCACTATGGCTATCATCATTGTCAGAGTCTGCGGAGACATTGACATCAGTTCCAAGCGGGAGGGACCCCAAACCCCATTGCCACCTGTGAGGGGAAGGCAATAAATGTAAATTAATACCTGTATATTGCCACACACACAGACACTTACAGGTGAGGTGGCATAAAGCTATTACACAGACCTCATTACCCAAAAGGTGGCATGCATGACACACAGCCCTCATAATCATGCATTGCAGCCATTTTCAATCCTTGTTACTAGCAATATACATCTCTGGGATGCATGACTACTGTTAGTAGGTGATGTCCATTCCCCTAGCACACACCACACCCATGTACACACTATTGCTGTTCACCTGTATAGCACAGTGGCAACTACTGTAGACCGTTCTTCACAACTGTATAAATTATTGAAGAATGTGTAGATGTCTGGCACATATGTTTGCTCTGTTCCTCACAACCCCTATGTGTTTGTCTGACACATAACTGGGATCATATGAGGATTGATGTCACTAATTAATGACATACATTTGATTTTCAGAACTCATCACCAGCAGTGAATGCATGTTCAAACAAATCCTGTTACACCAACACTCTTCTAAGTTTACCATGGATATGATAAGTGTACACACCCCTGTTAACATGACATGCTCTTGTATCATATAAAATGAGACCACAATACTGAATTCAAAAACATTACCCACCTTAAATGTGACATATGACCTGTGCAATCCAATCGAGAAACAAACAAATGTGCTAGTTGTGAAATATACTGAGTGAGATGTATATGATACAGTGGTTGCATAAGTGTGGACACCCTTAAACCTATGCTTTTTTGAAGCACCTGTTAAGTGAATTACAGTAGTCACTCTTCCTGCAAAGAGGAGTATCAACATGGTACATCTTGACTTGGCATTATTTGGACACTCTTCCCTGCAAAGGTCTCCCAACTCTGTCAGCTGGCAAGGGCAGCTCATGTGCACAGACGTTGTAGGTTACACTGGGGGTTTACTATTGGTGTTAAGTCTGGGCTTTGTCTGGCCCGATGCATACCCTTGATTGTATTCAGGTGGAGACATTCTTAGGTAGTTTTGGATGCATGCTTCAGGTCATTATTGTGTTGGAAGCTGAAACCCCTCTCCATCCTCAGCTGTCTTGTCTTGCAGATGCTTGATGGCTTTGGCCCACACATGACTGTTATTTGAACTGTTCGTAATTCCCTCCACTATACATCATGCCTACTGGCCTAGTTTCAGCTAATGAACAGCAACCCCAAAGCAGGGCACTGCCACTGGTGAGCTTCAACATGTGGATGGTGGTCTTCAGGTGAAGTGAGGTGTTGTTTGTGCACCACATGTAGCTTTAGGGATAGTGGCTGTAAGTTTGAACCTTGGTCTCATTACACCATTACACATTTCACCACATGCCTTTTGGAGACTTGATGTTATGTTTTGTTACTTGTACACAGCCCTGCATGGTGTTTGATGTGGGTAAATGCTTCTATCTACTGACCCTACCCCATAGGCCAGACTTATGCAGAATCCAGGTGATTGTTGCCACATGTACTACACAACCAGTACTTGCCAGAGAGTCCTGCAAGTCCCTCAGTGTTGCTCTGTGTCTCCTGGCAGCCTTTCTGACTAGTTCTCAGCATGTCTTTTCATCTGTTTTTGAAGGACATATGGTTCTTTTCAACAGCACTGTTGTCCCATATTTAATCTACCTTTTGATGACTGTCTCCACTGTGTTCCATGGTATATGCAATGCTGTGGTAACTTTGTTGTACCCTACTCCTGACTGATACCTTTCAAATATGAGATCCCTATGATGCTTTGTAAGATGTTTACAAGCCATGGCTGCTTCTGTTACAGGCAACTGAGCAAATGTTATGAATACACCGCTCCGACAGTGGACCGTTATTCATTGTTACATTAAGTCCCTGTACTTGATGTCAGGTGTGTACCCAAGCAGAGTGAATGCTGTCAGTGCATCACAAACTGCTCCTAAAATATGTTATTTGGAGGGTATGCACACATATGCATCCAGCATATTGTAAGGTTTGTATACCCCATATTTGGTGGCCTAACATATTGTTCAGTTTTACAAGTTAATTGTTCATGTTATGGTCACATTACAGGTCGGAAAAGGTGTGGAATGCAATATTGTGGTCTCTCATTGTATATCTCAAAAATACTTGGCATCTTGACAGGGGTGTGTATACTGTGGTATCCACTGTACAGGATTAATGTTTCATATATGTCCCTACTGTAGCCCATTTGACACCTCAGTTTGTTGGTCTCTGTCCAGATGCCTTTCACTGACAGGTTACAAAGTATGTTAAAAAATATTACATTGCCCTTCAGATAGGCCCCCATGATGACCACTGTGATGCACTACAGTTAACACCACAAGTGAACATGGATACCAAGCAATATGGCTAGGTGTGTATTGGCAATGCACAACAAAACAATTACATACTCAACAGCTATAGGCTGCTATCCCAATTGTAGACTAGTGGGAGCTAAATAGGTGTGGGAGAGAGGTACTGTCAGCAAACTCACATTTGGCCTTCGTACATGGGGGAAGCAGCATTTCTGCATATTAACAGTACAACCCCCAATACTATGAAATATGCTGCCCAGCACCATAGATGTGCACTTATGTGCATTACCAAACCCCGTCCACAACTACTATCTTATCTGACATATGCGTGTAGATACTCTACAGATACAACCCTCAGTATTATGAAATATGCTGCCCATCACCATAGATGTGCACTTATGTACAGTATCATACCCTGTCCACAACTACTATCTTATCTGACATATGCATGTAGATACTCTACAGATACAGGTATGTATGCTACAGTACTCTAGTAATGCGCACTAGGGCCTTAGCTGCACGCTCCTTGTCCATTGTGTGGGAGTCACCCACATCCACAATGCTGGATTCAGCATGCTGTTGTCTGCTTGCGGTGGGTGCCCCAAGGTTGGCGGGTGTCAGTGGGGCCTGCATGGATGGGCCCCTACCTACTACTGAGCTTTCTCTGGCTACAGCAGCAGCCCTTTGCTGGACATTACATATGAGGCCGGTTCCACAATGCTGGACCTGCTCATAGGTTCTTGAGTGCAGGCCGACATTGTTTACCCTGTGGACTAGTAACAGGGCTGTCCACTCCTGCAGATCTCCCTGCCTACAGCCAAACATTACAGCATAGTTTTGGACAATGCTTTCCACAACTTCAGCTGTTTCAGCCTCTGAGTAGGGTGGATTTCATGGGTGCTGCATCTCACCTAGAAGACATAAACAGTGAAACACATCATAGCACCTCATACAGTTTTCAACAGTATGGACAGTAATTGCACATCAAAAGTGGATATTTGTTGCCAGCACTCACAACTACCCCATAACCCTGTAATCTATCAGCACAATATTAGCCGGCATTGCACTCCTGGCCCTGATGTGTCATATTCCCACCAATGATGGACAGTTAATTGCATAAACCTCTATTCACCATTCATGTTTGTGTAGAGGGATGACAGTGGCCATCTTCAATGTGGATGGGGTGTGGATGTTGCCGAGGCTGTGTTTGACTAGAATGTGTGATGGAACTGTGAGCACATGCCTGACTTCATGTAGGATGCAGACAGGGATGTTATCAGGCCCCATGGAGACTTGCTGTTGTTGCCTTTCAGTAGGCAATTTGTACCTGCTCACCACTGATGAGGGAAGGGGGTGCGGTTGATGTGAATATCTCCCCATATGGATGGGGGGTGATGTTCATACCTAACCTGTCTGATGCAGGTTGCCTTTAGCCATGGCATGTGTGTATGAGGTGTGATTTGCCACCAGTACAGAGTGAATTGTGTTGTTGCCTCTGAGACTGACAACATATGTGGAGACACCCTTGTGACTGGCCTTAACAGTGTGGATATGTCTGGTATGTAGTCATAGTTAGCCTTACAGGGAGTCACCTATGACCTTACATGCTTGTTCAGATAGAGGTGGACATGCTTCCAAGCTGTTGCCTGCAAGTATGTGGCTCTGTATAGCCAATATAGTAACGTATTATATGGTTTGTGTATTGCTATTGTCCACCAAAGCAGATTATTCTACCTTGGCGGAGGTAGGTTTTACAGGTCAGGTGTTGCTGAGTCCATGCAGTTACAGTGGATATATAAGTGTACACACCCCTGTTACAATGCCTGGTCTTTGTGCTATCATAACATGACACTACAATAACTCATTTCAAAACATTTCCCACCTTTAATGTGGCCTATAGCCTGTACAATTCCATTCAAATAGGAAAACTTATGCAAATTAAAATCAGTAAAATAAGCTGGTTGCATGAGTGTGCACACCCTTAAACAGGTACTTTGCAGAAGCACCTGTTGAGATGATGACAGCATTCAGTCATCTTAGGTCAGAGTGTATAATCATGGCACATCTTTACTTGGTAATAGTTGCCCAGTCTTCCATGCAACAGCACTACAAATATGTCAATTTGTGAGGGCATCTATTGTGCATAGCCCTATTCAGGGCAACCCACAGATTTTCTATTGGATGTAGGTTTGGCCACTGTCTGGCACATTCCCAAACTGTAATTTTCATCTGATGAAGCCATTCCTTTGTCAATTTGGATATATGTTTGGGGTCATTGTCATGTTGACAGATAAAATCCCTCTTCATCTTCAGCTTCCTAGCAGATAACTGAAGGTTTGGGAACATAAATGATTGGTATTTGGAACTGTTCATAATCCCCTCCACTTTGACTAGAGACCTAGTTCCAGCTTATGAAAAGCAACCCCACAGATGATACTGCCACCACCATGCTTCACCAGGGGATGGTGTTCTTTTGGTAATGCAAAGTGTTGATTTTGGGCCACAAAAACTTCTTGGAATTATGGGCCAAAGGTTCAACCTTGGTGTCATCAGACCATGACAGATTGCCCAACATGCTTTGGGAGACTTGCTGTACTGTTTGGCAATGTTTGTCCATCCCTGTAAGAAAATGCTTCCATCTAGCAACCCTACCCCATAGGACAGACATATGGGGAATACAGTATATTGTTGTCACATGTGGTACACACCCAGTACTTGGCAGGCATTCCTGCAACTTGTTCAGTGTTGCTGTAGGCTCCCTGGCAGCCTCCGTGGCCAGTTGTCATCTTGTCATTTCATCCATTTTTGGATGGATGTCCATGTGTTGGCAGTGTCATTGTTGTCCCATGTCTTCTCCACTGTCTGATGACTGTCTGCACTGTATTCCATGGTATATCTAATATTGTGGACACTTTCTACTCTTCTCCTGGGTACAACGAGTTCCCTTCAATGCTTTGTAAGCTCTCTGCAAAACATGTATTTTGCTGTAGCAGGCAACTGGGTAAATGTCAAATAAATCCTACTAGGACAGTTGAACATTATTTGGGGTTAATCAGAGTCTTGTTAATTGATGGCATGTATGTACCCAAAAAGAGAACACTGTGGTTATTGCAAGAGGTGTATTAACCAAGTAGTGATTTATGTGTGTGCACATGTATGCAACCAGCTTATAGTATGTTTATGTTTTATATTTTCTCCCCTAACAGATTTGTTTGTTTTTCAATAGAATTGAATGGGTCACATTCAAGGTGGGAGACGTTTTGAAATCATTTTCTGTGGTCTCATTTTCATATAGTACACAAACCTGGCATTTCAACAGGGGTGTGTACACTCTTGATAGCCACTGTATGTAGGTGTGCATATGTGTTTGTGGTAGACATGGACAGAAGATCATAACACAGTTGCACACTTCTCCGATTACAACCTGATAATCGTGCCTATTCTACTACCAATATCGTCATGGCAATGCAACAACCAGTACCTGTAAACATTTATGTCTGTTGTATGCAATGAAACTGATATTACACACAAGTACAACATGCACAACTTATTTAAATACATAGATTAGTAATTTGATTGCACAGCAGGCTTTGCTATCACAGTGCTAACCTGGAGGGTGTCCCACATTCATAACTAGGCTATTATGTTATGATGTCATTGTTAACAGACTTGACAATGGTTTGCCTAACATAACACAACTCTATGTGTAAGTGACTACAGATATCAGGCACACGTGCTTATAACACTGTACAGTTGAATGATATGAACTCACTATATCACGTGCATTTCAACACACACTTCCTCAACAGTAGTTTACTATGCACATGCCCTGTATAGGTCTCTTAGATTTACAAGAGAAATATGTGTATCATAGTTATATTCACAGGTAAGACTGCAGTGGTGGTGCTGCGGTAGCATTGTCGCCTTGCAGTAAGATGTTGCCCTGTTTGATTCTCAGCTAGAGCGTATTCTGTGTGGAGACATACGTGAATGGGCGTACCTTCGTTGAAGGTTGTGCATCAGGGCAGGCAACTCAGCACATAAAAATCTACTGCCAATCATTAGTGGACCGGAGTTCCACTGTGGCGACTCCTAACCGGGAAAAGCCGAAAGACAACACACACAGTTATATTCTCAGGTAACATATAGATATGTACAATATCCTAGTAGCTGGCCTAGCAGTAGCACAGTCAGTGGTGTTTGACAGACACTCCAGTAGTTGTCAAATGTCAGCTGTCCTTTCCTGGGGTGAGTCAGGAGCCTGAGCTGTGATCTATGTCACTGCAGACAGAGACACATGCTATGGCAATCAGTGCTGTTCAGCAGTGCATCAATACAGCAAGTCTTGTTGAAACATATTCTTTCAAACTCCTGTTTTCCATTATTACAGACCAGCTACTGCATTCAATTACATGCTTACTTGTATCACATACCTTTTTTTTGGAATGTAGATTTGGTGATATACTCTTTCTTTGACTTGCAGCCAGTCTGTTTTGTTAAGTTGTACTCCTGTCTATGACAGAGCTGGTTTGAATAGGTGGCAGTTTGACTTTTGTAGGTAATGCTCATGCCCATGTGATTGCCTGTGCACCACTTGGTGTTCCCCAGTTGTTAATTGCATGCAGAACAGCTGTGTAGTTATTCCAATAGCCAATGTCAGGGCAACACACTCCTATAATTGAGTACTTCATGTGGGCGTTGGCCCTTTAAATTCTCTGTGAGGAAGACATCCTGGAGGTGTGTGAGCTAATACCTCTTACAGCCAGACTTGTGGAGACAAGCCAACTAAATGGTGGAGAAGGTTCAAGACTTAGGGGCAGAATGGGAGTATTGCTGTTATATGGTTTGAATACTGCTAGTTTTACAGGGCTTGTCTGAACATGCTACTACTGCATGGGTTTCAGTCTGACAAGGTTTTGTGTCTGCATAGATCTCAATTGTAGGGCTATCCATATAATGGCCAGAGGTTTGCCTGTTATATGTGGTCTGTTCCCCAGACAGGTTTTGTCCTTGGCAAATCAGTAGCATACTCTGGTAATTGCAATCAGTAAATGCTAACATTCATTTGTGTTTCTGCCTTCATATCCCTCATAAAAGATATGTTACAACAAACCCTGTAACACCAGCAACATTCTCAGTGTATAACAGAAATATTTCAAGTATGGCCAGGTTTTGGGGCCTTTGTCCCCCAATTATGTCAAGCTTTGTCCAGTTGTCATGCAGTAAGAGGTTGATATGTATGGTCTATCATTATTTAACACTGTCATTCCCGCTGAGGGCAAAGGCTGGACAACATGTGGAACTCTGTACATTCAAGAGGTCGGTGTATAGAGAATGCTCTTAGATGCCCTTGTAACATATTTTATGTGGGGGAGAGTAAAAAGTGTTTTAAAACTAGGCTGTTAGAACATGTGAGAGACATTACTGATACAGTACATTTTTATAAATCTCACCATGGGTACAGTAGTGGGTTACAAGGTACTGTTTTTGAAAAAGTCTGTTTCTCAGTTTGATCAAACAGTCATAAAAGAACACTTTTTATGTACATAATCAATTTATATTTTTTAAATGTGATACTTTAACCCCTAGGGGATTAAATGAGGAGTGTAATTGGAGGTTGTGTGTTTAAATATGCAATTACAAGTGTTAATTGCTTCTTGTATTTAAGGCAAGTATTTCTTATAGGTTCATAGGTTCATAGGTTCATACTAGGCTATCTGCCCTAGGGCATTTATAAGCCTAGCCAGAGTATGTTTGGCTTTCGCCACCCATTTTAAATTAATTTTGCTATGCCCTTTTTCGAGGTTAGTATACTGTGCCTCTGTCTAACAGTGACACAGAAGTGATACCCGGGGTAAACCTACGATCACCCATCCACTCATCAAGATTCCTCTTGAAGAGAGTCAATGAGGGATTCTGCCTAACCTGGACTGGGATTTTATTCCAGAGTGAAGGGAGCCTCTGGGTTATGAATCTGTCCCTCCAGCATGTCCTATTTATTTCAGTTCTGAGGTTCAAGTCTCCCGAGCATGTAGCTCGATGGGATTTGGATTTTTTGAGGTGCAGCATGTCCCTTAATTCCGGGTTGGATATGGCTTTATACGTCAGGCACAGGTCGCCTCTGAGCAGGCAGTATGCCACTGAGTAGAGCTGGAGTTTCTTTAACCAGGCAGCATATGGCATCTGTTTGAGCCCTTTGATCCTCTTGGAGAGGTACTTTTGGGGTCTTTCCAGTTGCTGCAGGTGTTTGGTAAGGTATATCCCAAAAGGGGCATTGTACTCGATTATGGGCCTGATGAGGGCTGAGTAAAGAGGCACAATGACCTCCCCTAATCTAGATGTGAATCCCTTCATGATTAGGTGGGCTATATAAAATGTTTTTCTAACCACTTTGGCCACGTGGTTGTCAAATGAGAGATTGCTATCAACTTGGGTCCCCATGTCCCTAATTACTACTTCTGTACTTAATGGATTACCACCTATGTGGTAATTTGTGGGCACTTTGTTTTTTCCAAAGGGGATGACTATACACTTTTTGGCATTTAGCTTGAGCCCATGGCTCTCGCACCAGTTGTCTGTTTCTATGAGGCCCTTTTGGAGGATGCTTGTGTCGGCTGGAGAGTCGATTATGGTGCCCAGTTTGCAGTCATCTGTGAACTTGGTCAGCCACAGTCCTTCTGTGTTGCCTGTACCTCCAAGAAATATATACCGAACAAGAGAGGTCCCAGGACTGAGCCTTGTGGGACACCACTTGTAACTGGTTTGGAGTCTGACATGGCTCCAGCAATTATAACCATGTGAGTTCTGTCCTTGAGCCAGTTTGCAACCCATCTAGTGACAAAGGGGTTTATATTTAAGCTGGTGAGCTTATCTATAATGCCCAAGTGAGGTATTGTATCGAAGGCTTTTGTGAGGTCCAGGTAGGCTGTGTGGACCACCTTCCCTTCGTCAATGGCCTGGGTGACTGTTTCAAAGAAGTCAACCAGGTTTAAGAGGCAGGATCTGCCCTTAACAAAGCCAAACTGGGTCAGATCCAGTGTCTGTAGGTCCCCAATATCTTTATTTATGAGGTCCATAATGATCCTTTCCATAGCTTTGCAGACCAAGCTAGTCAGGCTTATGGGGCGATAGTTTCCAGGGACCATTGAGGCACCACCTTTGTGGAGAGGGACCACTGTTGCTGTATGCCACTCTTTGGGTACATATCCTGTAGTGAGACTGAGATTGAACAGTAGTTTTATGTTTGGGTTTAGCTCTTCTTGGAGTTCATGTAGGACACAGCCCAGGACACCGTCTGGTCCCATTGATGCTGTGTTTTTTGCTTTGGAGAGGCCGGCTCTTACCTGAGCATCTGAGATGTCAGGGGGGCAGCACTCTGCTGGGATAGATATTTGCCCTTTTGGTGGGGAGGGGGGGAGAAGTTTGTGCTGAACCTGTCAGCTAGGATGTTGGCAATGTCTGTGGGTTCAGTGTATTTTTTGTCATTTTGCACTAATTCTGGGCATATCTGGGAATTCCCACCCAGGTTCCTAACATAACTAAAGAAAGCCTTGTGATTATCCTTAGTGTCCTATGCAATTTTTCTCTTGAAGCTGGCCTTAGACGATTTTATGAGTGCCCTTAGTTTTTTGCTAATACTGATCAGAGATGCCTTCCCTTTTTGGGATTTTGCTCTATCATGTAGTAGCTTCCTCCTTCTATTGTATAGTTTGTTTATGGCTGGGGTCCATCAGACAGGACATCTGCCTTTGGAGGATTGGGTCTTGGTTTTATTTGGGATTGCATGATCCATGCATTCCTGAAGGTGTTCATAGAATGCATTTATGAAGGATTCTGCAGTCTGGGCCGTATTTTCCACAGGCCCGGGGGCTTTGAAGGATTCCACCTCAGTTTTGAGGAGTGTGAAATTTGCTTTAGAAAAGTTTTTCACTGTGGTTTTCTGGGCAGGAGGTGGGGTCGGGATGTGAATATCCAGTGAGATTAGTTTATGGTCTGATCTTACCAGTAAGGGATACACTTCTGGTCTGGAGCATAGAGTCCCCATGTTGGTGATGATCAGGTCCAGAATGTTTTCCCCTCTTGTGGGAGTGGTAACAAGTTGTTCCATAGCATTTGAGTTTATAAATTCTAGGAACCTTTGGGCTAGGGTGTTGGAGCTAGAGTAATGCTCCCAGTCTATGTTTGGGTAGTTGAAGTTGCTCAATATAATGGTGTTTGGAGAGACCTTCATATTTTCCAGTGTTCTCAGGAAGGTTGAGTGGGGTTCCTAGGTTTGAGAGGGTGGTTTGTAGCAGGCTATAAACTGGAAGGCAGTTTTATCCACTGTTATTTGTACATGGATAGTCTCTGATGCTTCGTGCTTTGCCACCAACCTGGAGGTGTGGGTATCTTTGATGAATATCGATACTCCCCCTCCTTTTGTGGTTCGGTCCAAGTTTTGGGGCTGAAAAGCATGGTATGAGGTATAACCTGGTAGTGCTGGGGTGCTCTCGGGAGCCCTGAACCAGGTTTCTGTTACTGTACAGATATCGATGTTCTCCATGCTAAGGAGAGTTTCAAGTGCATGCATCTTGAGGTTTAGACTTCTAGTTTCCTATCCCTTGCGATACCTATGGAGGTGGGTTTGTCTTTGAGCCTTGCCTAAAAGAGACACTATGGGGGTAGCAAGAGCCATTGCCAATATCCGAAAGCCCAGGGGTGACAGGTGCAAGCTGTCCCTAGCGAAGTATGGTGGCTTGTTGAGCATATCATCCTAGGCTGACAGGCATTGGATCCCCTTTGAATGACACCAGTACTTAAGCCAATTGTTGAAATTGTTCATCTTGTCTTCATATTGTGGCATCATTCTTGGTGAGGGTAAGATGCTACTCAAGGTCAGGGTCATACCAGCCTGGGCTACATGCTCAGAGAGCTCCTCTATGTCTCTTTTCATGTAGTCCAGGGAGGTACGTCTCAGGTCATTCACACCAGCATGGACAATGACTGAGTCATATTTGTACTTGCCTTGGAGTGACCTGAGTGCTTGTGTTATGTGGCGGATCCTAGTGCCCGACAGGCTGCTCACCGTGACCTTCTCCTTGTTCAGTCTGGTAAGCGGGACGTCAGTGTGCCTGATGATAGAGTCACCTATTACAAGTGTATCAGGTGTTTTGTTTAGCCTTAAGGGCTGTGACTGTTCGGCACACTGGCTTTGTGAGATATGTGTTGCATGTGTTTTGTTTTGGGGTAGCAGTTGCTTGGGTGTCTGCTTTGGAGGTCTCTGCTGTTTAGGCAGGTCTTTATTTAGAGCCTCCGAGTATGTTTTTGTGTGATTATGTGTTTGGTTTGCTGTCATGGTAGGTCTATGTGAGACTGGAATTGTAGTGAATGTGGTTTCCTTCTCCTCCTGACTGGTTATGCCAGTACTGAGTTGAGAGAGCTTAGCCTCCAGTTTGGTTATATGGTTGCATCTCTCACATGTGCTGGAATTTGTTGGGAGGAGGAGAGGGTTGTCTGTGTACATGAGGCAGTTGTAACATTGCCTCAAGATTCCCAGGTTCACCAGCTGGACCGGAGAGGAGATTGACAACTGACCTTTGGACATGCTAGAATAATATTGGGAATTCCTTTATAATTGAAAACAAGGGCCAATGGGGAGTGAGGGTGTAGTGCTTTTAATTTTTAGTGCTGACTTATATAATTGCTTTAGTGAGCAAGTGCCAGGTAACTTAAGTGCAATGTGTTACAGGTAACTTAAATGCAAAAATGACAAACAGTAACTTTCTTTCAAGTCAAACAAGGAAATAAGTACAGTAAACAATGCAGATATCACTAGGGATCCACAGAAGCACTGAGAAGCCGCGTTTTAAGTGGAATTAGCATTCCAGGGAAATAACAAGCAAACAAACAACAAGCATACAAACAAAGCTAGATTCAGCAGGCCTGGATCTAGTCTATGCTACAGCAAACAAGGTGTACCAATTTCAGTAAGAAACAGTTCAAATATGCAGGCACTATAAACCTTTAACCAGAAATTCCCAGCTCAGAAGGGCAGAGTCCAGCCTCTCCTCCCACAAGAGTGCAGACCATGAACCTTCTTAATGTAAAATAACTGGCCTGAAGCCCAAGTTCATAAACCAGAGCTAATACACTTTAGGAATAATAGACACTGAGCTCTCAATCAGCAGTTCCCAACTTAGAAGGATGAAAGCTACCTGTCCTGCCACCACAGTGCATGCCACAAACCTTCCTAATGTAAAACAACTGGTCTGAAGCCCAAGTGCTTAATCCAAAAGACTTAGAATGATAGCTACACTTTAAATAAGTTACTACCAAGCAGTAATAAATACAATTGAATACTTTAAAGAATGCCTGGATAAGTGCTCAAGTTATACAAACAAAGCTAGATTCAGCAGGCCTGGATCTAGTCTATGCTACAGCAAACAAGGTGTACCAATTTCAGTAAGAAGCAGTTCAGATATGCATGCACTATAAGCCTTTAACCAGAAATTCCCAGCTCAGAAGGGCAGATTCCAGCCTCTCCTCCCACAAGAGTGCAGACCACGAACCCTCTTAATGTAAAATAACTGGCCTGAAAGTAATAGTTTACTCCTTGAAGGCTTTGCCCAATACATCAGAGTATAATAAACTTGTGTGAATTACTGGCTGGTTGTTTTTTTCTTTACTATTGTCAGTCATGTTAGTTTATTTGCTAAGAGGACATTGTATGTCTGGCCATTGTGTATGGCCTATCATGTTTTTGTAGCAGAGTACTGTTTACTTATTATTTGGACTGTGGGATGGGCAGATGTCAGTGGCATGGGTCCTTTTGTATCCAACTGCGCATGCTGCCCCAGTTATGGGTGGTCTATCGGAAGCATATGTTTGTATGGGCATTTTGAGACATGTATATATATATATATATATATATATATATATATATATATATATATATATATATATATATATATATACACATACATACATACACACCTCAGTATTTATTGGTACTATATCTACATATTGTTATACATATATATGTATCTCTATACATATCTATCTAGCTCTTTCTATATGTATATGTTTCTTTTCATACATATGTTTGCAGATACCAAGAACTCCTGATTGCACAGTCTCTTCTGTATTATAAAGTGGCTATAATGCATGATATGATTCAAAAAGCATCAGGCACTTCTGTATCTCAGATGGCTTAGTAGTAATTTGCTGTTGCTATCGTGTACAGGGTCCTGGGTTCAAGACCTGTAAGGGCTGTTTATTTTGTTGCAGGACAGAGGCTGATGGAAACAGAGTGATTAAGGTACGTTTAAGCAGTTGTAAGTGGTTTTGTGTGGGTTTGTGTGACGGTAAGTGGTGATAACATACGATTAAACCAACAGGTGCTTAACCAGTGTAAGCTTCGCTTAATGACACTTACCAGTGTGAAGACTTCCCATACTCTGGAACAGGCTACCCATCTATGTCAAGCAAAGTTCTTCATTAGCACTCTTCAAGAAAAATCTTGATAAGTGGATGGGAAATAGGAAATACACCCCGGGGATCACTTCTGTGTCTCTGCTCAACAGTGGCACAGGAAAATAACTTTCTTGGGTGGCGTAAGCCAGACAACCTTGTTAGCTAGGCTTATGTAGGCCCTTGGGCTGATAGCCTAGTTCCTACCTATGAACCTATGAAAATCTGCTTAGCTGAGCTAAGTGCATTCATGTTTAAGCAATGCTTAAACCTGCTAAGCATAGCTCAGCCCTGTTAACCATTGCTCACATTCCAGTCTTATAAAATAGCAGAGTAATGACATCATTTAGTAAGTGTATTTTATTTCCTTTACATAACATGCTTCTCCGTGCTGTCATTACAGTAGCAATGGGTGTGACTATACTGTAAGGGACACTTGTGTATACATGGGTAGTATCACAACCAGCTACAGTACACTGGTTGACAAAACTTATTTAATACATATTGTATTATTGTATTAGTACATTTAACACTGCTTTTCCTTGTTAAATTTGGTACTCAAACCATGCACCCCTGCATGCAAAGCTGGGACTCTAAGTACTACACTATCTTGTTCTTGGGGTTTGAGCTGTATGTTTTGTTGTATCTCCTATTGGATATTAATATGATAGATTAACTGTAGAGTACTGTGTTTTTAGCCATGTCATTGAGGACTGCTGTCATGTAGTAATGGCATACATTTCAGTTTCAGACTTCTATCCTTCAGAACATTCATCCTAATGCATAACCTGTTTGCTATTTACTTTCTCTGTCTGTTCTCTGTGCAGATGGGATGACATCGGTGCTCAGGCTCTGGTAGACTACACTGCAGAATGGCCATGCTTGTGTTCATGTAGGATGCAGCCAGAAAGGATATCAGGACTAAGGAGATCTCCATATGTTACCTTTGACCGGGCATTACAGACTTGTGTGAGGGACATTAGAGAGGTGGTGGGATACAGATTCACAGAAAGTAGGTGGGAATATTTCACAGGACAGGACATTTGGAGACAGCCCAACAACATGGGGACATATCTCCAGAACTGTGAACAGATTGTATGTCATCAGTGCTGTTATACACATGGTGGGTTGATAAGATTGACAGGGTTTGCATGGACAGACATTTACTGAGTGACTTCACGTCTGACAGTGGTATGTCTCTGACATACCTTTCCATGGCATGTTGTCCATGGACTGGCCACGTTTGCAGGTTATGTTTTGTATGTTCCCCAGACAGTTGTTGCCCTTGGAAAATCAGTCAGGGACTCTGGGGAATGCAGTCAGTAAATACTAACATCAATTGGTATTACTGACTTCATATTCCTTATAAAGGATATGTTAAAACAAACCCTGTTACATCAGCAACTGTCTCAAATTATGACAGCAGTATGTCCAGTCTACACCTGTGTTTGTGCCTCTGTCTCCAAATGAGGTCAGGCTTTGTTCAGATGTCATGCACTATGAGGCTCAGAAGTATTTAGTATCATTTTTCTTGCCTTCATTTCTGCTACCATCCCAGTGATGTAGTAGACCCACAGACATGTTACAGGGAAGCGTCCATAGATATGAGCCCTGAGCCTGTATATTCTGAGGTAAACTGAACATTTGAGAGGTCTGTGTATGTCTGAACATTGTTAACAGACTGTCAGGATGGTGTAGACATGTCATATGTACATGTTATTTGGGCTGTGTATAGAGGGGGGTAGATGAAAGTGTTATGGCTCCCTTTTTATCTGCCCGTGCATGCTGCTCCAGTTTCTGCTGGTCTTTTGGCTGTATGTGTTTGTAGGGGCAGACTGAGACATGTCCTGTACCATAGTCAGGATTCAGACTACACTGTGAATTGGGCCAGTATATGCAGAGGTAGTGTGTGAGTGGCAAAGAATGATGTATTTGTATACACAGTCTGTATACTCTACTGTTCACTTGATTTACCGGTATGTGACTGTATTGAAATTGGTTGTAGGTATGCACTTTCACACTGGTGTCTGTTTTTCAGTGCTGTTACATCCTTGTAGTGCCTGATATATTGCAAATACATGTGTAGTTCCCCATAGCGGATTTGCTATTTCAATTACTTGTGCTATTTCAGTGAATATATGTTAGAGCAGACAGGAGGGTGTTAATCCAGCAACTGTGTCAAGATTATCTACGCCAGTATTTCAGATATGTCCCCATTTTCATGGCTTCCATCCACCACTTTGTCAGCCTTGGTCCAGATTTATTGCAGTAAGGGGTTCTGAGCATACCTGTCAACTGGCTGGATTGTTTCAGGATGTCTGGGTTTATTGTTCATGTTTCTGGTCTGTTTTACAGATTAGTCTCATTTCTGTGGTAAATCACTGTGATGCCATGGGGATTTTTGTCAGTAAATGATAACATACATTTCATTTTCAGACCTCACAGCCATCAGCATATGTATGCTGAAACAAACTGTGTTACTCTGGCAACTTTCTACATTTATATGGGCAATATTCAAAAGAGGTCCTTAGTCTGGGCCCATTGTCCCCCCATTTTGACAGCCTTTGGCCTGATTTGTTGCACTAAGAGGTTGAGAGGTATGAGTCTGAGATACAACTCCACTACATGTTCTGAGCACAAATATGTATATATATATATATATATATATATATATATATATATATATATATATATATATATATATATATCGATGGGATCCATGCCACTTCGAACATTGACTTCGGCAGTCACACTACAGCGTGGAATGGGAATATTCCTTTTTCCCCACCGTAGTGACATCTTGAAGTTGGTATATTTAAGTAGGGAGGGTGTGGGGGTGCAGGGGGCTTGCCCCCCTGCAAAAACATGCTTTATTGGGGTTTTGTGGGTCACCCAAGGAACTAGACTTCAGAGAAAGTGCACTTTTGTTGAAGTGAACTTTTGTTGAAGTGTGGATCTCCTGCTCTATTTCGAAGAAGTGTTCTTTCGATGTAGAGCAGTAAGTAGACCTATATATAAATATATATATATGTATTTGTATGTATATATATATATATATATATATATATATATATATATATATATATATATATATATATGCACAGGTTCATAGGTTCATAGGTGTGTACTAGGCTAATGGGCCTGGACCCTTTACAAGCCTAACCCATAGGATTACCCTGGCATCATGCCAGCCGACCTTAGCTCCCAGTGCCTCTGTCGACTAGAGTCACTAGAGTGATCCCCAGGGTGAATTTTCTATTTCCCATCCACTCATCAAGATTTCTCTTGAAGAGAGCCACTGAGGTGCTCTGCTTGACATATATGGCAAGTGTATTCCATAGAATGGGAATTCTCTGGATTATAAGCCTGTCCCTCCAGCATGTTGTGTTGCTTGTGCTAATGAGGTTGATGTCTTTGGAGCATGTGGTGCAGAGGGATTGAGATTTCTCTAGATGTAGCACGTCTAACAGAGCTGGGTCAGACATGGCTTTGTAAGTCATGCAGAGATTGCCTCTAAGTAGGTGATATGAGACAGAAAATAGTTGGAGTTTTTTGAGTCTGTCCATATAGGACAAGTGTTTAAGGCTTAGGATCCTGTTTGTGAGGTACTTTTGCAGCCTCTCCAGTTGTTGGAGGTGTCTAGTGAGGTACATGCCAAATGGGGCATTGTACTCGACGATTGGCCTAATGTGGGAAGAGTAGAGGAAGACAATGACCTCTTTCTTCCTGGATGCAAAAGCCTTAGTAATGAGATGTGCCACATAGAAGGACATTCTGACCACAGTGACAATGTGGTGGTCAAAGGAGATATTGCTGTCAACCTGTGCTCCCAGATCTCTTATAATGCCTTCTGTGTTCCGGGGATTATCATCGATGTGGTAAGTCATGGGAACCGGGTTTCTCCCAAAGGGGATGATGACATATTTTTTGTCATTGAGCTTAAGGCCATGGTTCTGACACCAGTCATTGGACTCAGTGAGGCCTTTCTGCAGGATGTCAACATCACTTGTGGAGTTAATAATAGCTCCCAACTTGTATTCATCTGCAAACTTTGTCAGCCATAGTCCCTTCATGTTGCCCTGGACTTCAGAGAAGTAGATACCAAGCAGGAGAGGGCCCAAGACCAAACCCTGTGAGACTCCACTCGTGACTGGTCGGCAGTCTGACTTGGAGTCAGCTACTTTCACATTGTGGGTTCTATCTGTGAGCCAGTTTGCAACCCACCTAGTGATATAGGGGTTGATGCCTAGCTTAGTGAGTTTTTCCATGACTTCTGAGTGGGAAATGGTATCAAAGACCTTGGCCAGATCCAGGTAGGCTGTATGAAACACCTTGCCTTCATCCACAGCTCTGGTGACTGACTCAAAGAAGTCAACCAGGTTGAGCAGGCATGACCTACCCTTCACGAAACCAAACTGTGTGGGATCCAGAGTCTGGAGATTTCCTATATCCCTGTTTGTTAGGTCAATGATGATGCGTTCCATAGCTTTGCATATTAGACTCATCAGGCTAATGGAAATATAGTTTCTAGGGTCTGTAGTTGCTCCTCCTTAGTAGGGAGGGATGACTGTAGCAGTGTGCCATTTGGTAGGGACACAAGGCTGTGATTGAACAGAGCACACAGGTGAGGTGCCAATTCACTCTATAGTTCATGTAGAACACAGTCAGGGATATTGTCAGATCCCATAGATGCTGTATTCTTGGCCTTGGACAGTGCTGTTTTAACCTGTGCAGCAGTAATACTAGGTGCCTGGCAATCTACTGGTATTGTGATTGATCCTTTGGGGGAGGAAAGGGGTAAAGTTGGCACTGAATCTGTCGGACAGTATATTGGCAATATCTGTTGGCTTGGTACAGGAGGTACCATTGTGCAGTAGCTCAGAGCAAATCTGGGTATTGCCAGGGAGATTCTTTACATAACTATAGAAGGCCTTGTGGTTGTCTTTACTATCTGGTGCAATTCTGTTTTCATAGCTAGTTTTGAAGGATTTGATGAGGGATCTCAACTTTTTGTTGAGGCTGGTAAGGGAGTTTTTTCAGTCTTGGGACTTCACCTTATTCTGCATCAGTTTCCTCCTTCTGTTGTAGAGTTTGTTTATGGCAGGGGACCACCAGATTGGCTTCATTTTTTTTGGAGTACAGCATCTTGGTTCTGTTGGGTATGGCAGAATCCATGCATTTGTGTACATGTTCATACATTGCAATTGTGTATGATTCAGGGACCATGCAACTATTCTACATTTGCATGGGTGCCATGAAGTTAGCCAGCTCTGTTTGTAGGAGCCCAAAGTTACCTTTAGAAAGGTTTTTCATGGTGGTTACCTTTGCAGGGGGTGGAGGGATGTGGGTTTCCAAGGTGATTAGATTGTGGTAAGATCTAACCAGGGAGGAGTTGATTATTGGTGTACAGCAACAGTCACCCATGTTAGTATTGACCAAGTCAAGGATGTTGCAACCTGTAGTGGGGGTAAGAATGAGCTAGTCCAAGCCATTGGAATTAATGAATTCCAGGAAACATTGAGCAAGTGCATTGGTACATGAGTAGCTTTCCCAGTTAATGGAGGGGTAGGTGAAGTCAACCAGTATGACTGTTAGGTTGCACTGTAATTTACTCCAGGGTGATTAGGAACTTGGAGTGTGAGTCTTGGGACCTGGTTGGGGATCCATAGCAGGCTATGACCTGAATCGCTGTCTTACCCAATGTTAGCTGCACCTGCAGTATCTGTGATGCATTATTTTGGGCTACCAGTCTGGAAGTGTGTGTATCCTTTATGAATATGGAAACACCACCACCTTTGGAGCTTCAGACCAAGTTCTGGGGCCAAAAGGTGTGGAATGAATTATAGTCTGGTAGTGCAGGGGTGCATTCTGTTGCCTTGAACCAGATCTCTGTTACAGCACAAATGTCGATGTTCTCCATTTTGAGGAGTGCTTCGAGTGAGTGCATTTTGAGATTTAGACTTATAGCAATGAGCAGCATGACCCTCAGATTGCATTTGTTTGTAGCTGTTTTATATTTATTTATATTTCTGTCTACACACACACACACACACACACACACACACACACACACACACACACACACACACACACACACACATATATATGTATGCAGTTATTTATTTTTCTATATATATGTGTATGCATATATGTATATATTTTAGATCTCTCTCTCTCTCTCTCTATTTGTTTGTGTCTTTCGGCTTTTCCCGGTTAGGGGTCGCCACAACCGAACTCTGGTCTGCTAATGATTGGCAGCTGATTTTTTTATGTACCGGCTTGCCAGGCCTGACGCACAACCTTCAACGAAGGTATGTCCATTCACGCATGTCTCCACGCAGAAGACGCTCTAGCTGAGAATCGAACCGAACAGCGTCTTACGCACCACCACCGCGGGTCTATAAATATATATATATCTATATATATATATATATATATATATATATATATATATATATATATATATATATATATATATCTACTATGCATAGATTTTTCCACATATATGCATCTCCATAGATATATATATATATATATATATATATATATATATATATATAAAACCTGACTGATTCTACAGAATCTTTTCCCTACTGTTGAATTACTCTGCTGACTGATATGTTTGAAAAAGCAGCAGCATTTTCTAGAGCTCACATGGTATAGTGGTACATTACTCTGACTCTGGTCTAGAGGCCCCTGGATTCAAGAGTTAGCAGGACTGATTATTTTTTTGCAAAGCAGAACAGCGGCTGTTGGAGACAGTGGCATAGGGGCAATATTTAAAAACAGGTCCCTAGTTTGTGCCCATTGACCCCCCCCTATTTTGACAGCCTTTGGACAGATTTGTTGCAGTAAGAGGTTGGGGGTATGGTTCTGAGTTATGACTCCACTTCATGTTATGAGTATGCATATATATATATATATATATATATATATATATATATATATATATATATATATATATATATATATATATATATATATATATATGTGTGTGTGTGTGTGTGTGTGTGTGTGTGTATATGTATATATATATATATATATATATATATATATATATATATATATATATATATATATATATATATCTATAGGGTCTATGTCAATTCTTCGAATGCTCACAATTTCGAACATTACATCGTCGAGACCAAACGTTCGAAATTGCAAGTGTTCAAAGATTGCTTCAACGGAGTCGTACAGTGCAGATAGGAAGAATTTCCCTTTTCTGCGCTGAAGTGTGGTCTCGGAGTTGGTATATATATAAGTAGGGGGGTGGGGGGGGTGCAGGGGGGCTTGCCCCTGCTCACACTTTTAAGGTGTGTTTTTCTTTTTTTTTGATATTCAAACATCCAAATGTCGAACATTTTCTTGACCATGTAATGTTCGACATTTTGGATGTTCGAATATTTAACATAGACCCTATATATTTATATCTTTATGTTTTTGTACATATATATATATATATATATATATATATATATATATATGTATTTTCTACTTTTATATATATATATATATATATATATATATATATATATATATATATATGTATTTACTTTTCTATATATATATCTATATGTATATATGTATATATTTCATAAGTATATCTGCACATATATTATATATTTGTTTCCATATAAATATATAATATATATATATATATATATATATATATATATATATGCATTTACATACATTATACATTTAGATATATATATATATATATATATATATATATATATATATATATACAAAACCTGACTGATTCCACAGAATCTTTTTCCTGCTGTTGAATGACTCTACTGAATGATATGTTTGACATCAATCATTTCTGTACCTCAGATGGCTTAGTGAGAAATTGCTGTTGCAATGGTATACAGGGTACTGGGTTCAATACTTTCAAGGGCTGGTTATTTTGTTGCTGGCCACAACAAGGGCTGTTGGATACAGGCCTTTTAAGCAGTTGTAAGTGGATTTTCATGGGTTTGTGTGATGGTAAGTGATGCCAACACATGGTTAAATGTGAAACTGCTTAATCTGTGTAAGCATTGTTTAGCATCCTGTAAACTCACTGCCACTTACTGCAGCTTTCTCCCACTTACCCTTGCACTAATTTCTTTAAAAGAAAAGAAAAAAAGGGCTGATATGAAAGTGGTGAAAAAGGGGGCCTGCAGAGGGAAAAACAATGTGACAGAGAGCTAGGAATGTGCAGGATGGGTGTAGGGAAGGTCCATAGCTGTCTATTTCTGATACAGCAACAGCTGTGCATTTGTACAGAATTTGGAGTTGAATCTGGACACTCCGACCCCTGAGAGAGGGGTGAGGACAGCAGTAATGTGTTGTTAAGCCAATTAGACCAGATTACTTGTGTCCAGTTGACATGTGTGCAAAATGGACAGCTATGTATGGGGTGACATTTTTTTGTGGGAACAGATTGCCCTTTTTTTTATAAGGTGAGAATGGGATGTTGAGGAAGGATAGTAGGTTTATTTGGAGAGGTAGGTTGGGTAGGCAGACAGAGAAGACAGACATGATAGCAGACAGGGGTGATATATGACACATGTGGAGGTAAACACCTTGGACGGGGAGGGTGGTTGGGAATTGGACACCTACGAGCCCCCTAATGGATACAGTGGAACTGAGGTCCCCACCCATGGACAGTCACCAGTGCACCTTCACAGCCCCAAATGTGGGTGTACTGGGGGCTGAGCAGGAAGGGCAGGCTGACCCTCAAGATGCACCATGCAGCCCTCAAGCTGGTGTAACAGATCTCCAAACTCCTTTCAAAGCTCGCTATGCACCAATCCCTGGACCTGACGATGGGTGACAGTGTCCTGTCTGCACTTGCTCCTAGGGGGGGACAGGGCCCATTCCCTGAGGAAGTTCCACTTGAAGGTGATGCAGGACTAGCGGACAAGGAGGTCCCGGATTGGCTCCCAGATATGCTGGGTCCTGGTGCCATGGTCAGTTGAAGTGGTACAGGTGGATCTGCTGGGTTCGGCCTTCCCAGACGTGCTACAGTGTTGCAGTTTTATAACATATCTTGGATAATTATGAAAAACACATTCCAGGATTAATTATAACAGCATACATAGGTATTCCTGTTAACAAAAACAACAGATTTGGAGCAGTTGCATAGCAAACAGAACACGTGCGTATATGGAACCACAGTGGTTATTATAACAGACTGCAGGTTACATTGATAGCAAAAGGCCACCAATGATAGTATTTGAACAGGGAGCATTAATAGTTAAACATTTAAATATTTATAGAACAATAGTACACATGTCCCAACAGTAGGTTTGGTGAAAAACATACCCATTGATTTATGTGTTTTAATTATTGGTGTAGATAGGGTGAGGGAGAGAAAGAGATATAAATTAACAACTGTATAGGCGCCAATTGCTCACAACTTTAATGATCATTGCTCTAATCATTACTCTCCAGGTATTACCTCACATTACATCGACCTATGGGCTTGGTTTGGGCAGTGGTATGTTTGTACACAGTGTATAAGTACAGCCTTCTTACAGCTAAGATATACCTTTTCTTACCTGGCAGACCTGAGGAGGAAATTTCTGTGAACACTACCTGACTGTTTCTATCCATATTCACCTAGTCAGGGTTACATATGTGCACTCATAGTGTGTGTGTGTGTGTGTGTGTGTGTGTGTGTGTGTGTGTGTGTGTGTGTGTGTGTGTGTGTGTATGTGTGTGTGTATGTGTGTGTGCTACTGCCATACTCTGCCTTGATTTCTATTGGTCACCCTGGATGTCAGCTGCCGTGACCACTAGCTGTGACAGCATGACACTTGAGGGACATTTCTTGGAGGAGACTACTTGGTGTATGTACTTATCTTGCTGTCATTTTCAGCCTTGGGGTTGGACAGTGTGTGTTGTACTCAGTGTATAAGTACAGCCTTCTTACAGCTAAGATATACCTTTTCTTACCTGGCAGACCTGTGGAGAAATTTCTGTTAACACTACCTGACTGTTTCTACACATATTCATGTATTTCTGGGAGAAATTATGCATACAACTTACTACCACTCCCGGGATTCGAACCGTGCCTGTTTGTGCAAGACAATAGAACAAAGTGTGTGCTTCATCAGAATGAGATATTGAGACACTGCTGTGCTTGGTTTGACTGTTTTCTGCCTAATACTCTCTTGGATGTATAATCTGACCTTGTAATTCTGACAGTCATGCATGGCAGATAGTTCTTATACTGTGTATTCATACTTTGACATAGCACAGTCTGGAAAACACTGGTTAACACAACATTCCAAATTCATGTGTCAGATCTTGGTGCATGGAACATTTTATATAGTTAATCTCTTGCTTTGCAACTCCACAATCTTTGTCAGATGAGCCTTGATTATTTAATGCTTTCAGAGCTATAGTTGCTGTGCAGAAACTGTACACATTTCGACTCATGCCACCACATACCAAAGTAAACACAACCAGTCCAGGTTTTTGACTTTTATTGACAGGTACTGACACTTTTATTGATATATACCCTGTATGGCACTATTACTCTGCTAATGTCTCGTTTATTCAGTACAAACCATACCCATTTTTAAATACTGACAGGTGACATTCTACTCCTTAATATTTATTTGCCCTGAATACTACAAGCTAGATTTATACTCACCAGCCTCATGACACAGCCTTAGCAGTCTGCTGGTGTGGGCATACAAGTTTGCAGCCCTCTCATCTGCAGCTGTACAGGAGATAGAGAAACATTTATGCATACCTATCCATCACATGCACAGGCTGGACTTTGGAAAGCACTTATTGTTACTGATACTTACACACATCTGGGACATTCCCCACCCCTGCATCTTGGACCCACTGGTCCAAGAGCTCCGTCTTCCTATGCTTCAAGTCAGCAAAGTGGTGCTGGACCTGCACAGCAGTCCATGGGATGCCAGTGGCACTGGTGAGATCACATGCGAGATGGTCCCAGGCCTCAGCTTTGTATTGGGAGCCCTGGTACTGGTCCTGCAGCAGTCTCCCTTCATGGTCTTTTACTAGGAGTCCAACCATGACCCTGGACTCCTGAATGCCCCAGCACTGCACCCGAAAGTGCACACCTTCACCAACACCAGCTATAGTGCCTGCAGTGATGAGCTACAACTGGCTATGGGCTGTATTCCCACCTGCGAGGTTTAAATAGGGCTGATTTCCTACACTTTGTTATGATTGGATGGTTTTGAATATGCTGAGCTAAGCTAAGTGTCAGGCAAACCCACTTAGCTAAGACAAGCATTGCTTAGACAAGGCAAGCACTGTTTACCAGTGTGAAAAGCCGCTTAGCTACACTAACTATTGCTAAGCATACAAATTTAAGCAATGCTTACTCCAGCTAAGCATAGCTGAGCACAATTTTACGTTGTTCAGCTTTCATTTTATGGACTATCAGGATTGTGGGGTTGATTCCTTACTAATGACATCTTATGATATGTATGTTTCCCATCCATAACATTCCCCTATGTGCTTTCATTACATTATATTCTTGTGTGACTATACTGTATGGGACACTTGTGTTTATATGGGGGTTTCACATATTTTCTACACTGACATCTTGCTTTTGGAACTGCTACACTACCCTGGTTGACAAAAATAGTTGCTATATAATTTAAGTTTACTAAAATAATTTTAACTCTACTTTCACATGGGAAAATAAGTTACCTGTCCTGGGACTCAAACCATGAATACCTGCATAAAAAGCTGCAATTCTAACCACTACACTACATTGGCCTGGCAGTTTTATCTGTCTATTTTCATTTAGCTCCTATGGGTTGTTTAAGCTATGCTAAGGGGATGGCCATAATGTACACACCCACTTAGCTACACTTATAGGTTCATATGTTCATAGGTTCATAGGTAGTACTAGGCTATTGGCCGTAGGGCCTATACAAGCCTAGCCAAAAAGGTACTCTGGCTTTTGCCACCCAAGAAAATAATTTTCCTGTGCCCCTGTCGAGCAGAGCCACAGAGGTGATCCCCAGGGTGAATTTCCTATTTCCCATCCAATCACCAAGATTTTTCTTGAAGAGTGCTAATGAGGAGCTTTGCTTGATACTTAAATATTCCTTAGGGTATTACAAATAAGTATATATTATTATTATATTTTTAGGTTTTATGGGTGTGCATTGTGGTGTTCTGACACTGCTTGGGGCTATAATCATGAAATGTTGACATTGACTGGGCTTTCCGGCTTCTATGAGTGTTTTATGCTGATGCATGACATGTTCTCTATCAACTTTGTGAGTTTGTGGGGCTGTGATTGTGCTTTATAACTGTTGGGGATTTATCCCCTGTTATGTGTGCATTTTCAAACATTTCCTGCTTTTGCAGGATGCAGAAGTGCTGTATTGCTTTGTTCTTGCCATTTTAATTTCAGTGTCCGAGGACACTGAAATGATCAATTTTACATTTAGATGTCCACAGACATTGAAATACTGGCATAATATTAGAGCAAAGCTCTAAAATTATGCCAGTATGGCTTAGAAAGTGCCATATAGCACTTTCTGAGCACAGGGGACATGTTTAGTGTCCGTGCACTGCTCGGTCACGCCACCTGTGCTTGTATATGGATCGTGTCTGTGTAGAGAATACAGCAATGTGCCATCATGAATATGCAAGATGCATTGCTGTTCTACACAGGCACAATCCTCTCCGTGCAGGAATAACACTATTCCTGTATGAAGTTTATTGAATCCAGGCATATGAATAGTGTAGTACAATATGTACAAGAAATGCTTAAAGAATAAGAGGTAGTGAAAAATGAGGAAAGTAAAAAATCTAAGAGAAAAGGAGAATAAGGAGTTGGAAATGAACATTTCTTTATATGCACTAGATAAAATATTGTACATGTAAATATAGATATGGCTGCAGGAACAGATAGACTAGGGTATGAAATGCATAAAGTATTAAGGGATTGGCAAAAAAAGATTTCAGTGGCATGAAGCCTGATTTGAGATTATAGTTAAATAGTGATTCCAGTTGTTCAGATATGGCATATTTTAGGCTATTCATGAGGTATTGTAGGATATTATTGCTGTCCATTTAGGTGGTGTTCTTGGCCTTATGGAGTGCAGCTGGGACCTGTTCCCTATTTATAGCTGGTGGGGTTATGACTTGAAGTTATTTTCTGCGGAATGGCTGTGGGTGCGTGGGGAGAAATTAGAGCTGAATTTGTCAGCCAGCAGATTCACTTTATCACACAACTGAATGTGACACCATTAATCACCAGTTTGGCATACTGTTATGTGTTGCCTTTGAGGTTTCTGACATAGCTGAAGAAGGCCTTATTGCTGTCTTTGGTCTGAGAGATTATCTTGACCTTGAAAATACCATTCTTGGTCTTAATAAGCCCTTTTAATTTTTGTTTATTTTAATTAGAAAGTTTTTATGTTTTTGAGAGTTTCACTTTCTCATTTTAACTAGGACTTTTTTTCCTTTTGTTATGTAACTTGTTTAATTTGGGATTCTACCAGGGTGGGTTGTTTTTAGATTTTTGTCATGGCCTTACTTCTGGTAGGTACAGCAGCCTCTATGCAGCCGTCAACATGATAGTACAAGGTTTCTGGGAACAATTCTGCATAGTATGCTGTGTTTTTTGGCTTTGGGTGACCAATGAATTTCAACATGTTATTGCTTAATAAAAGATAGTTTGCTTTGGACTAGTTTCTAACTGTTACAGGGTTTATTGTGGTTATTAAATTGATTCTGATTTCAAAGGAGACAGCTTTGTGGTTATACTTTACCAGGGAGGATGGGACACTTGGATATTGCATTGTCTCATATTTGTGGTCACAAGGTCCAATATGTTGGAACCTCTGGTGGGTATATGTGCTAAGTGGTAAAGGGTGCTTGTGTTTACAAGTCCAAATATCTCTATGCCTGCAAATCAGAGGTTGTATAGGATTTCCAGTCTACAGATGGGTAATCAAATTCCCCATCAGTAAGGTGTTAGGTTCAATGATAGTGTCTCCAGTAGGTCTAAGTATGAGCTATGAGTTTCATTGGGCACAGAGATTGACCTATTGAATATTAGGACATGGTATGGGATTTTGTCTATGGTGATCTACATGTGGAAAAACTCCATCGCATTGCCCTGTTTAACCAACCTGGGGGAATACTTGTTATTGATGTAGATCTGATTCTCGCCTTTGAGGGAAAATTGGTTAGACTTAAAAATGGCCCATAAGGGCAGATAGCCTAGCACTTGTCTATGAACTTATGAACATTGGCGGTGTAGGTACTCCAGTCCACTGATGAATAGTTAAAAGCTCCCAGAATAATGGCATTCATATTTATAGGGAATTCATCCATGACATTTAGAAAACTAACATGAAATTCCAAAATTATGGAAGGGGCCCTATAACAGGTGATTAACTGATAATTGGTTTTGTTTAGTGTGATTTCAATAAGTTCAATTTGTGGGTCTCCAGGAATCTGTCTAGAGGCGATATTGTCTCTGACAAAAGGTGATAAAACATCACATCTTCTACTGGGTTGGAAGGCATGGAAGGCACTAAACCCATCTATGAAAGGAGTGCATTCTGGGCATTTAAACCAGGTTTCCGTGATTACAGAAATATGGGTGCATTCCAGATGAAGGAGTGCCTCAAAATCAGGTGGCTTGCTGTTTAGACTTCTGGCATTGAGCAGAAACATCTTAACTAGATCCAGTTTGGATATTAATACCCTTTCTATACCAGAATAATAATAACTGAATATTGCCACACCATATTAACATGGAAAGAATCACTGATACAGAAGTCCTAGATATCACTGCTA